>NW_010237778.1:0-46481 GCF_000690775.1 Eurypyga helias
CCCCCCCCCCACCTGGTTTGCTCAGAAAAGAGAAACTTCGTGATGGAAAGAAAAATCAAGGAAAGTATTCACTTCCTTGGGCTGCACATCCAGCTCTTGGGGAAGGAAGGTCAGGTTTGGAAAATTTTGTTACTAGTCTGTACATCATTGCCATCCTGCCATGAGGCCATTTGGCCTTCCCAGGTGCAATTAAGAGGAGATGCCAAATGGGATTATTGAAATCTAGTAAGTCTGTTTGTCCTTGGGCAGAGAGCTTGTTCCTTAAATTGATTCTGTAATTTTCTGCTCTGTCATTTGTGTTTGTGAAATAGTTAATTTTAATGTTCTAGCATTCTGTGCCAGTTCTTAATATCAAATTCTTAATTGTCTTGGGAAACAACGTGTATTAAAATAACAGATACACGATAAGATTCAGGAAGGTAATCATCACTGGAGTGGCTGATCTGTCCTACTTACAGACCAATATAGTACTAATGGTTATAGCTGCAGTAATATTTTCAAATGGTGTTATTTCAGCATTTTCCTGAGTGATGATATGAATTCTGTTCACCCTCTCCCTTTCTCTCTCCCTCTCCCTCTCTCTCTATCACACAGAGGTATGTTTGCCTTTATCATGTGTTTTAAGAGCACAGGCAATACTAAGAACTTCTGTGAGAAGTGGGATTCTGAAATTCATACATCAAGTGTTGTGATGTCCCTACAGAGAAAACATAATATAAATGCAAATTATCTTGTAACCTTATTCCTCTGTTATAAAATGAGAAGATGGAGTCAAGGAGAGCATTTGGGTTTTTAAAACAGCTGTGAAAGTTACTTGAAAGATAAAGGTAATGAAGATTGTTGGAGGAAGCAGAGAACTAAATTTTTAAAGCACAGCTCTTCAGAAACACATCATTTGGTGAAGGAATCAAAATGCGAGTATATAGGCGAGAGATTTTCCTACTTTATTATTATACCTCTTACTGCTTAGCCATCTCCCCATTTATTCTGCCTACCTGCGCTTGGGGTTCTACTCAAATTGCACAGTGATAGTCATGGAAAGGTTCAAAAGCTCAGCAGCCTCAAAACAGATTTCCCCTCAAAGGAGGCAGAGTGATCAGTATGCTCACTGATATGAATTTCCAGGTGACAATGAGTGCTGAAGTCTTACTGTGAGTAGCAAAGCAAATGAATTTGACCTACTGTAGTCCGTTTGTTAAAACTTGGGTTTCATATTACAGTGCAAAAGTTTGATGGCAATGTTTTCAAATCGTATTAACAACCCTTTTTTGCACTCTTCAAGTGTGCCTGTTTCCCAGCAATACTAGGAAGTCAGGAACTTACTAGACTTCATGGATTACTGACATATTTATTTTTATGAACAGTGGAAATAAAAGGCTCTGAATAGCAGAAGTTTGGTTTGCGTTATGGATATGTATTCTGGTGTTAGTACGTGTACAATGCAAAATTGCCTTCGGAAATGGATTTCTTTCCACCGGCCCTTCTCATTTTCCATGGTTGCCTTTGTCCCATGACATCAGATAAATTTAATAAGTCTGCTGAAGGTATGTTTCCCCTTTTATTTATTTACATTTAATTAGAAATATATTAACCAGCTTATAAACAGAAATAGCTTACAAAATATAATAAAAACAGTCAGAGCTGAATGCAAGTGTGCAGGAAAGGAGTTAGAATATGCCTTGAACCTCACAGTGGACATTTATTAGCCCCTGTTATCCCAACAGCTTTAATTACTAGCACATTTCTAAACCTCGGAACAGTGTTTCTGTGATGATCTTCTCAGTTGCTGAAGTCGACCTTATCTGGAGCCCATCATATTAGTCCTGGTGATTCCCACTCACAGTGAATGGATGGGTGGTTATTGCTTTTAGCACCTCAGCAGGATCCATGCTATTCTGGATGTTCTCCCCTCATGCAGAGCCAGCATCCTTGAATGTGTCCTGAGATGTCTCCTGTTCTGTGTGAGTCATGGTGCATACCTTTATGGTGCTGAACAGATATCACCTTGGCAGAGGTCAGTATCTGCTAATTCTAGTTATTACTGTTTCACAGATTGATTCCTTCTCAATCTAAATAATTCGATTCAGGCCTGCTTTAAAATAACATGCCAGAAGATCTCTCTATAGCCAAGAAAGCGTGAATAACAGAGAAGAAAATTGCTTGCTGTAGTAAAAGTAGGCATAGTCACTCTGCTTAATGAGGCAGTGAACATAAATAATGGAATAAATTTACAAAAATAATAAAAAAAGTGTAATGAGCTCAGTTTTAGACTATGAAATATTCTCTTCTAGGAGAAACAGGGAGAGCCTCACTTATTAAGAAAGTTAAAACTAGATGGAAGCAAAGCTCTAGTTAAGTGAAGCAATACTCTGTTGGCAGGGAAATATGTCTGATTAGCTGTTCTGTCCATTGCTAACATCTGTGACTGCCAAATATATGCAAATCATACCTGTATCTGAATATCAGTATCTTTTCCTTCCTTTTTTGTAACAACTGGTAACGTTGCTCACATTTTCTCACCTTAGTGGTGACGTTCTTTCTCGATCTGAGGGTCACACCTACTCCACTTGTACAGTTACTCACACAGATTGTGTTCTGAGTAGTCTTTTCTCGCTTAAATCAAGCAGTGAAGTATTGCCTGTATATTTCTCATAAGTAAGTTTTATGTGTCATTTCAAGCAAAAGTTGGAAGATTTACTTCTGACATCATTATCTGGACAGCAAAATTTATATTTTCTTTTAAAAAGTAAGAGAATCACAATCCCTTTTTCTTCTTTGTACTGCAGTGATGGAGAGAGCACCTATTCTTGGAGAAAGGGAAGAACAAGAGATGTACAGTGTTCCTGACACAGGGAAGGCAAAATGCCCTGGTTTATGAAATTGCATGCTAAGAACTGTCAGTGGATAAGATTTGTAGGCTCCTCCATCACATGCCTTACTAACCCATTCTTCTCTTTTCTGGATAGTCAGGGAAAAAGCAGTCAAATTCATGGCTTTTAACTCTTTCGTTGTCTTCTGCTCAATAGCTTATTCCTGTTCTCTTTGAAATGCTTGGCAAATACAGGTACAAAGGGAGTTCATATGTAGGGACTTCAGTATGATCAGATTCAGACTATCTGAGATTGAAAGTGACTCAGTCTCCCAGGAGAGAGGGGAAGGAATTAGGACTCTGCAGAGCAAGCATGGCTTGAGCCTCAGAAAATAACGAATCTGTGCCTAAGAGGCCATTTCTTCTCTTATTTCTCAGATGGGTGTTACGAGAACTGTGTATTCAGGAACAGGAATAACATATTCTAGACAAGTTGCTGTCTTTGTGCTGTGTGCATACAGCTATTTTCTGCCTTCCATCATGACAAGTAAGAACATGTCTAATTTGGACCTGAATGCCTGCCTGCAAGCATCCAGGAGTAACAGCCTGTTGGAAAGTCCTTGGGGACTCACCTGTTTTCAAAGCCATTCTATTAAAGCTAGACATTTAAACAGTTTAATTCTGGATGAGTCAGGGCCCAGACTTCCCACTGGATCAAGCTGGTTGCAAATACAGGAACCTGAGATCAGCCCACAGAGAGCCCAAAAGGGAGTCATTAATGGGCCATCAGAGCACTGCTCTGATTTTGCTTATATATCTTAATTCCGATTGCCTTTATCATTCTCTTTCAGAGATCTAAGAGCTGGCCTTTGGTTAGTTACTAGATGCTCTAGGACTGCTACTCTACATGAAACATATTTCTCAAACTTTGAGTTTATTGGTCCTGTCACACAACCTCACCTCAAGCGTCTGTATTGATTTACAGACTTCTTACTGCATTGGCATTGCAGCTACATCCACCTGATGCAAGTATTTCTGGAGGCATATCACAGACTTTGTTGTACTTCAGCATCAAAGGCCATTTCTAGGCAAGAGAGCTCCATGTATTTTTTCAGAAGCTCTTCATGAACCCAGAACTCCCTGTAGCCTGCCAACCCATTTGGCTGAGGCACTTCTCTTTCTGCATAATTCTTAGCCATTCCAGCCAGAAGGATAAATGTTGAGATCCACAGACTGAACTTCTCCCAGTTGGGATCAATAGCTTGTACTATTCTGTAGACACTCGGACTCTGTCCAGATCCTCATTATTATTTTAGAAGCAGCCCCTGGCATACAGAAAAGTAGAAGTTAATGTGCGCACTGCAGACTTAATGGCTATGCTGAATAACACTACTGCTTTCATGTTCTGGTACAGGAAAATTAGTGAAGATTATGTTGGTTTGTACATTGGAGGTGATGAGCTTCAGCCAGAACTTTCCCAAGAAGAAGATACTCATGCAGCTTTGTGGAGGAGTTACCATGTTACTTCAGGTCGTAACACTCAGAGGAGACCACCTCCTTAAAAGAAGCACAGCACAACGTTCCCTTTCGAACAGTGCCTCCGACAGCTGCAGATTTTCAGTAGCTCTGTTCAGCACAGGAAAGACAAGCTGTTTGGACTGTAGTGCTGGAGCATGTTTTTTATGAGTTGACGATAGGTAAGAAACATTATGAACGATACGGAGTGACTTGCAGAAAACCAGGATTCCTCAGTTCCCAAGGGCCATAGGTAATTTCCTAGAGGAGAAAATGAGTTGTTGAGTCTGCAAGTTTCAGATTCCCATACAAGGTAGAGAATAACTATACAGGAAACATGATGACATGGTTTAATCCCAGCTGGTGACCAAACACCAGGCTGCTGCTCGCTTACTCCTCCCCCATTGGTGGGATGGGTGGAGAAAATACGAGGAAAGGTTTCTGGGTTGAGACAAGGATGGGGAGGGATCATTCTCCAGGTGTGATCATGGGCAAACAGACTCAACTTGGAGAAAATTTATTTAATTTATGATCAGTCAAATCAGAGAAGAATAATGAGAGATAAAAAAAGCTTACAAACACCTTCCCCCCACTCCTCCCTTCTTCCCAGGTTCAGCTTTGCTCCTAATTTCTCTGCCTTCTTCCCCCCAGCAGTGCAGGGAGACAGGGATGGGGTTTGTGGTCAATTCACCACACATCTCTGCCACTCCTTGCTCCTCATGGGGAGGACTCTTCACGCTCTGCCCCTGCTCCAGCATGGGTATCTTCCATGGGGTGCAGTCCTTCAGGGACAGCCTGCTCCAGTGTGGGCTTCCCATAGGGTCACAGACTCTTCAGGCACAGCTGCCTGCCCTGGAGTGGCATCCTCCCCAGGCTGCAAGTGGGTCTCTGCTCTGCCGTGACCCTGCATGGCTGCAGGGCACAGCCTGCCCTCTCACCACGGGGTGCAGGGGAACCTCTGGTTCAGCCCACCTCCTCCCCGCCTTTATGCACTGACCTTGGTGTCTGCTGTGTTCTCTTTTACATCCCACTGCTCTCTCCACTCCTGGTTCTCTTTGTTTTCCCTCTGAAATATGTTAATCACAGAGGCATTGACTGGCTTGGCCTTGGCCAGAGGTGGGTCCAGTGGAGCTGGGGAAGATTCTAGCAGCTTCTTACAGGAGCCACATCTGTAGCCCTTCCCCACTACCAAAACCCCACCACACAAACACGACACACATGGGAAAAGTGCTGAGTGGTCTCGGCATATTAAATGTTGAGGGAAATAAGGACAAGTCCTTTCTAAGGATTGTGTATATTTACTAATGAAGTTTATTTTGTGTTCTAAATAGATGGCATCCTGTAGGCTTAATGAACTGTTAGCATTCAACATCCTTTTTTGTAGTATTGTGTGAGTGGTCTTACTGAGGTCTGTGCAACACAGACTCTCCTGATCATCCATTGGATTGTGTTTGGAAGGGAAGGCAACCTAGACTTTTCTGCCCTCCACTCTCATTTTTCTAGACCATTTTGTCCATCCTATATAAAGTTGGGCATTTAAGTTATTAAAAAAACCAGAGTATGGTTTTAAGCTAAAAGAGGGGATACTTAGACTAGATATTAGGAAGAAGTTTTTTACAGTGTGGGTGGTGAGGCACTGGAACAGGTTGCCCAGAGAAGCTGTGGATGCCCCATCCCTGGAAGTGTTCAAGGCCAGGCTGGATGAGGCTTTGAGCAACCTGGTCTAGTGGAGGTTGTCCCTGCTCATTACAGGGGGATTGGAGCTAGATGACCTTTAAAGGTCCCTTCCAACCCAAGCCATTCCATGATACTAGGGAGCTTAAAATGCAATTTTAACATGCTCAAACTATTGAGCAATTTTGTTTAGCTCCCAGTATGTTAAGGATAATGATGACTTATCCTCTCTTAAACAGAACAGTTTGTATAAAAAAATTCTCACTACTTCTAAATGCTTCTTCTTATATTGCAGCTATTGTACCATGCTATAAAATAAAGTGGTTCCCATGATGTTATTTTCTCATTGTGAATTATTCTTCACACAAGGGTTTTTATGAAGACAATTTTATTCCAAGTAATGTGTGAAAGTTGCCTAAGGACCAGGTAATTCTTGCTCAGCTGCTTTTTTTCAGTAAAGAATTATGTCATGTTTAAAAACATATAATATTCTGAAAACTAAATCTGCTCCTCTTTGCTTCTCCTTGGCACTGCCACTTCACCAAGAGGTTCCTCCATTCTTCATCCTGAAATGAGGAGAGGCGGTAGCTTCAGGCCAGTGCTTTGAGGATAAAGCTAATTGACAACCTGCAGTGTAAGGAGTACACAGATGCATATTTTAGACTTCATTAGTGGTGATGAAAAATGCAAATGCTGTGCTGTAGATAATAAACACAAGCTGGAAGTTTAGAACATTGTGCTTCTCTGACACTGCCTGTGTGGCAAAAGATTTTTAGCTGCAGAGAATCTAGATGTTGCAGTCTACCTTCTCATCTATTTTAAATAGGCACTACTGGTTTGATTGTTTTAAAAACAGTACTAATAAAGTGAACCTATGTCTACGTATGTTTGTTTACTATCCAGTATGAAGGACTGCTAATTGCTTAATTCTGCTCCTATTTAAAGCCTCAGCAGGCACACTGAAATCTGTAACAAACTCAACCCTGCCAATTTTCACATAGCTATGCAAATACCACTCAAAGCCGAATTTGAACCTATAGGCCATGTATTTGTTGACAATTTTTTCTTTTTTCTCAAGCCCTACTGTCAAGGAAATCACAACGCCTTTACTTTTTCAGGTGGTGTCTGGAAGGTCCATCTTGCTTGTAGAAGAAAAGAAACTTAAACACAAAAATCAGTCACCACTACTGACTGCAGTGATGTCCCCGAAG
This sequence comes from Eurypyga helias, assembly GCF_000690775.1. Lineage (NCBI taxonomy): Eukaryota > Metazoa > Chordata > Aves > Eurypygiformes > Eurypygidae > Eurypyga > Eurypyga helias. The sequence goes on from NW_010237778.1 coordinate 7,210, forward strand.
GCTGATAATTTATTTTACTGTGTTTAGTTCTCCTAGTTTTCCCATGACCTGGATCTCTTGTTACAAGGGTGTGTCAGATGTTCGCAATGACGTGACCAATTGCAGCTGCTTTTGGCCTATTTCCACCGGCATCACACGTGAGCTTGTATATAATATCCTTAATTTCTCAGTAGCTTGCTGACAGGCAAGACAGCCAGCGCTACTTAGTGTATTAATGTAATCCATGAGAGTTGCTCTTTAACCCGTGTCTGGCCTTGTTAGTCTTATCTGCTTCTTTACTCCCACGTACTAAAATGATTGTACTTAAAGTAATGGTCTTTCAAGCATGTCCTAGTCAGGCAAATCAGCAAAATGTTTGATCTTTTAACAGTTATTTGTTACATTATTCTATAACAAATACATCATCTTATTACGTTAAAAACGTTTAACACCAAGGAGGGAAGGCTCCACCGCCAGTGCTAAGACATTGTTAAACTTTCTAAAAATTTGAGACAGTAATTTTTTTACATGAGAGATTCTGCACTGTTAAGTGCCAGATTATGATAAAGAATTATTCACAGTGTGGAAAATTGGTGGACCAGTAACCAACACTAAGTGTAGTCACTGTGGGGAAAAAAGATTACCCTAAACAGTAATTATAAAAATACATACTACACATAAACACGCACAGCATGTGTATAAGTTAATTTTTAAAACAGAAAAAAACATGAGAAAATTAGGTAGACAAAAAAAAAAAGAATGGAAATAATTGGTTTAAAAGAAGAATTTATTAGAACTGGAATTTATTGGAACTGTTCAAAAAGACAGTTCCAGTCTATCAGAATGGACAACTTCAGCTTAGCCAGTCTTGGCACAGTAATGAAGACGGCGGGATTTGTGAATAAGAAATTATATGCAATGAAAAGTACAGAAGGAACTGTGGCTAGAAATTAATATACAATCATGAATTGTAGAAAAATTGCTAAGAATGTTAGCATAGCATTAAAAAAATGAGAAGCTGAAGATTATTAGAAAATATATTTTTCTTAGCCTTGCCTCTAGATGGAGATGATGAAGTTATTATTAAGAAAAAAAAAAGTTTAATAAATATGTATGTTAATTCATTGGAAAATGTACCATGCTTCTTTTCCATCATAAGTCAAAACCAAAAGTATTTTCCATTTCAACAACAACTAAGAAGGATTTTAAACATTTACAAAAGAAAAAATCTGTTAGGTCTACAGGCCTATATAATTGGTACCTAAGGAGCTAGCCAGGTAGACCTCTTGGCTGTTGAAATTTATTTTTAATAAATCTTGGGACACCACAACCCTTCCAAGAGACAAGAAGACTTATTGCTGCAGCAATATTCCAAAGACAAGGATGATGGCTCAAAGTAGTATATAGTGGTTATCCTGATGTAAGTCACAGGTATATAAATCTCCAGTTGTGAAGACTAGACATGAATTATAGCTATCAAAGAGCTGGATACAGACTAAGTGCCAGTGAAGACTCTTTTTAATAGAAAATAGGCCTTTTAAAATTAGTCTGATTTTGGTTTTGTTTTGATTATTTTCTTTTATTTTTTTTAATTGTATTTAAATTGTAGTATATGTTTGTCTGAAAAAAAGTAAAAAATGTAATTTGTTTAGGTTTTGGTAAGAAATCTGGCAGTATGCCAGTACTTTCTGATAATGATCTGTCTTGCATATGAATGGTAAAAGAACAGTTAGAAAACAGTCTGGGAGGTGATTTTTAAAACAGATGCCAGTGATGAATTGTCCACATAGACTCATAACTGAATATGAATGTCTGTAGTGGGATTTTGTGAAGAGTTGAACTAATCCTGGTATTTTTCAACTTTTTGAATTCATGATGTGGAAGTAAATACAAACAGCTGATGAAATTTGCAGACCGTATGAAGATACATGACATGAGAATACACAGTGAGGCTGTCGCTGTGTCACTGGCACCCTCAAAAAAATGGAGTTTACCACAAGGCAAAGCTGAGAACACGAAATTCAAGCCAAGCTTAGAGAGTGGTGAACTTTTACTGCAAGAACACGTTTCTGAAAATGATTTAAAGGTCACAATGTGCAAGCATCTCACAAAAAACTCCCACAGTGATGTTCGGGCAAAAATGTCACTTTTAATACTCACAGTTAGAGAGACAAGTTCATTTTCCTCTACAACACTGGTGACACTTGATTCTGAAATACTACTAACAATTCTAGCTTTTCTGTTTTAAAATAATTGTATAGAAAATAGAATACATGTGAAAAAACCTTCACAACAGAGATTTTAGGAAAGTGCAGGGATAGCTTCAGAGTGAGACACAAGTTCACTCAAAAAGATGACCTGAGATGTGACATCATTACTATTCTTGTGTCTTCATAAAGGTACTTATAAAGGACTTCAATTAAATAGAGAAAAACACAGAAAAAAACCCCAGTTTCTGAAAATTAAAGTCTTACAGATGCAAATGGGACATTAGGCACAGATTTTTAACAGTGAAGTTGTTTTAACTACTGCATTAAGCTAATAAAGCAGTTGTGGATTCTTCAGTTTCTGTTTTTGGATTCCAGCCTTGCTAAATTGCTGGAAAATGTGTTTAGCCGAAGACAAAATACCGCAACAAAAGGGGAGCTGGGTGATACATCTGTGAAATGATCTGTGAAACACTCAAGATTCAGATTGGATGATTTAACACCACTCATCTTAAACTCTGTAATCCACCTTCAGTTCAACTATAGGTACCATAAATCTTAATTTTGATAGTACGCAGTTTATTAATATCAAGGACCATAGAACTCAGTCATACTAGCTAGAATAGTTTGCAAAACTCTTTATTGTTTAAATATTCCAGGCGAACCAAATCTAGTGGAAAGATGTTCTGCAGATATTTCTTTTCTGTGTATTCTGGGGAGGGATGATTCCTCCATTATGTAGGGTTGTGTCTTCCTCACTGCGGCAAAGGAGGAACCTGCCTTCTTTTCCCCCGCATCCTTCATTAGCTCTGAGTTGTTCCCTGTGCTTCAGCAAGATAATGGTCAGCACTGCTACCTGTGGTGTCCTTCTCTCTAGAGCATTGAGAGGGGCAGAGCTGGGATGTTGACGGTTGGGTATCTCCTTGTTTGTGGAAACAGGCTCAATGTTGCTGTAGCATTAATGCACTTGTCTGCAACTACTGGGGCTTTCCAGGACATTTTCAGATTTCTTCACATTGGACAGCAGTTTGGGAATTTATATCTGCTCTTATAACTGTATCAGTTAGATGGAACAAAGCATAGGTCCTGCAAAGCTGCACTTCAGATCATGATGCTACTTCATGCTTCAAAAGAGGCTCAGCAAAGAAAAGCCTGGTAGATTCATTTATATATTTTAAAAGGTGCCAGCAAAGTCCTGACCTGAATGACCTTGCAAAGAGGAACACTGCCTTCCAGGGCAGTTGCCACTGCAGTGACTGTCCAGGGGGCTGAGACCACGGCAGTGCAATCGGGGTGAGGAACGAGTTTGGCAGATCATGTGGAGAGAGCAGAAACAGGCAATTTTTTCAGTCTCTACCCTTCTGAAGTGTTTCAGCTTTGCAAGCAGGGCAACCCCATGACACTGCTAGTTCTGGCAATCCTCGCCGTGGAGGCACAAAGCAATCTCAGGGCAAAGGTCACTTGCTGAAGTTTTTTATAACTCAAGTTCTGTTCACTCCTAAAAGCAGCATTTCATCTTCCTCTTTCCATGTGTATACCAACAGAGAGGCTTGGCTGAGGAGTTTAGAGCTGCCAGTAATGAGGAAGCGTAATATACATTAACAAAATTATCTGTCCCCTGCAGCCTGTCATTTCTAGCTTCCAAAGCCATCCCCTGGCCTCTGGCCCAGAAGAAAGAAATTGGACAAAATGGACTTTAGGAAGATCTTGACCTGAGATTAAAGGTCCTGTATGAAAATGAATTATCTTCTAGTCCCAGTATCTGATAAGAATTCATGCTGATATTGATATGAAGAAATTAGTACGTTCAAAAATTAAAGATTAAATGCTTCTAGCTCGAGAAAAACTTTCTACAACTCTACCTGTGAATATTTAAGGTTATTTATACAAAAGACACCTGTGCTTCACAGAGAAGAGGGAGGGGAGGAATGAGGTGTGAGCACTCAAGAAAAATTCCTTTAAAAGAAAATGTGTTAAATTCTCACTTTCTATTCTCATGTGGGTGAGGTGTGTTTTACCCAGGGGATCATGTTCTGCCTGGTACTTACCCAGAAATTCTTGTGGCACAGACTGTCTCTGTCATTTGCTGTGCTCCACCTACCAAGAGTCTCAGAATCATCAACTGGCATTGCCAAGAATCATCATAAGAAAAAGACATAAGCTAACATTATCTAAATAAGCTAAAAGCTGCTAAAGAGGCTAAATAACCCAAAGCCAAAGACATACAGCTGAAAACCTGTTCATTAAATGTCTGGAGGCAAAGAAAAAGCCTAGTGAATCAACCCTTCTCACCCCTCCCAAAACTCAACAGTAAAAACTCAATTAGAAAATTGGAAATGTGAGAATAATGAGGGACCATTGCTCTCCTAATCCTGCTGAGTATGCTTCTCTCAGACATTGTGGGGTTGAGAAGTAAACTACAGTGCAGTAAGGAAGGAAGGCCATCCACAACCCTCGTATGACCAGAAACTCCATCAATGCTGATTTAATTCAGTAGGATTAATTTCCTTTCTTTCTCACTTTATTCTTGCAAAGTCTAGAGTGCTGTTACTGAAATAGAAAGTTCTAGTCTTGATCTGACATGAACTTATCTTCTTAATTTGAAGATAGGAGAGTTAAGTTTGTCTTCACACAATTCCATAAGATTCTCCAGTATTTATAGGGAATTGTTCCAAATTTCCTCAGAAAAGGATGCCTGAAATTGTGAGTGCTGCAGGATCCTGGTGGAGCTGTTATAGGTTAGTTTAGTGAGACTGCATGTAGAATGACATGTGAATAAGTGAATATACTGTTAAAACTTCTAAGTTTTTCCATTTCTCCTCAACAATTCTGTTCTGTAGATGAGGCACAAGATTTGGAAGTGTTCCTTTTGGCATGTGCATCAGTTGAATAGCGTTACTAAATCAAGTTGAACCTGCTGGAAATGTTATGGAGTACCCATACCTACTTCTAAATTAATCCTCTCCCCTTTGGCTTCTTTTTCCTTTATTGGTCGTTCTGAAAAGACACATTTCTCTCAGACTTCTCTTTTCCCATTTTTCTTGTGTATGCCATGAAAATTCTCAGCATTTCTCTCCAAAGCTGTGATAACATGACCATGGCTGTTCTGTGTTTGCTCTCATTCAGTTGATGCTAATTTGCCTCTGTTATTTTCTTTACATATTCATTTTCTTGTTTTCCTGATTAAAATTCTGTCTGTCATGACTCGAAATTCAAACCCTAATTACTTGCCAAAGCCATGAAAATTCTGAGAAGAAGCCTCCTCACAGAGCCTGCCCTCCAGATGGTGCCATGTGTTTGTGTTGACTCCAACCAATTCTGTATGGAAAACACTGAGGGAAGAGAATGACTTTAGTATTCAAAGGCCTTTTGCTGAATCAAAATTAAATCAGTCTTGATCTTTGTAATTATAGAATGTGGAAGTAGTCCCTCCCAAATGAAAATCCTAGAGTTGCTGGAGGAACAGCCCTCTGGGCGGGTAGCTAAGAGTGGCAGGAAACAGTCCTTCACATGTCCTAGTTTCCATGCCAGCTCCTTAGGAAGCTGTCCCCAGCTGAGAACCGTAGAGTCTTAATCTAGATCTCCTTCTGTGCCAGTAAGTAATGAAATGCTACTCAAATGCTGGCCCCTTGGAAATGTCTTGGCCCTTCCTTCCATAGAACAATAAATACTCGCAAGAAACACATGAGGTAAATCAAAGCATTATTTTTAATAAAAGTTCTCACTTAAGACAGTTCTTAAGGGTTCAGTAGGAAGCAGCAGCCATTCTATGGGTTATGGGCATATGTGTGACTTCTTCACAGCTTTAGCATCTTTGCTGCTTTTGAGTTTGGTATTCCAAGATCAGTTCATACCTCATTGGTGCTAAGGGATAATCTAGGCTATTTCCTTGTTATTTCTCTAATATATTATTACTTATTATGCTTTTAAGCTAAAAGCAACTAGTGTATTAAAAATATTAGGAAAGCAATAGCAAAGTAAACAGAAAATAATATGCTTCTTGGAGGTGCTCAGTACAGTTCTGGTTCTTCTATCGCAAGGGCAATAGCAAAACTGCAAAAAAAGTGCAGAGATGAGGGATAAGGATGATCAAAGGTGTGGCTAAATAATAGGTGGTGAATAGTCTGGTAGAGATAAAACGGAGAGGGTGGAAAAGTCTATGAAAACGAGTGGCTAGAAAAGGCAATTATGGATTGTTATTATAAGCTGTCTCATCCAGTAGAAAAGCGAGAACTTCAAATGAAACTAGCAGATGACTAGATAAAAGCAAATGAAAGAGGTGAATTTTCATAGAATAATCAGCCAAGCTGTGGAACTTTCCACTACAGAAAGTTATGGATGCTACAAGTTTACATAATTCAAAAGGTGACTGGAAAAATTAATGAAAGAAAATTTCAGCCAAAGTAAAACACAGATGTATTGTGTTATATGCAGTGGTACAATATATAACGGTATACAACACACATTTTAAATATCCACTGTGTACACCGCAATTGTATTAAACAATTGCAGAATGCAGTTGTAATATACATAGCGACAATATCTCTGACTCAGGAAGTCCTCAAATAATTATTTGCTGGATGGCTGCCAAGAGGGCATTTGGAGGAAGCACTACACTGAGTGTACTGTTCTTATTGCCTTTATCAAGCACACTAATGACTGTTTTCCTGGGGATTATTGTTGTTTTCTTCCTTTTTTCTTTTTATTTTTACCCCTTATGAGGGTAAAAAAAGCACTGGATGGTGCTTTTGTCAGTGTGAACTAATCTTACTGAATTGAGCACCAGAAACTGCTTTCTGGAGTGTTGCACCAAATGTCCCGTAACTAGGAGGGTATTGCCATCTATTCCTACCACCTGTGAAGTCTGGCTGCTGCCTTGAGCACAGGATTGGCCACAGCCTTGCTCCTCTCCACTGGATGGTGCTTTTGTCAGTGTGTGGGAGAAAAGGGAATAAAAATGTGGGAGGTGCTGGGGTTTCATAGGGTCTCATTGATCATTGCCCTTGTATTCTGATTCTGTGACTTCCAGAAACCCCAGTCCTAGAACCAGATGTTGGAGACTGGTGTTACTGATGGTCCATGCTCCTGGGAAATGGACGGTCACTGCCAAGAGGAGCATAGTTAATCTGACATCATAATGTCAGAAGCTATTTTTGTTTGTTTGTTTCAGAAACTAGAGAGCAAGAAGAACAAAACAGTTATTGCACTGGCCATTTTGAAAGTGGTACTGGGAAATTGTGTTGTGGTGGCTTCCAGAGTTGAATGTAAACTAAAATGGGCACTTACGGCTTCTTGATACCCTCATTTGATATATGAAGTTATGGGAGGAAAAGACTTCCCTGCAATATTTTGTGTTTGGTTGAAGCATACAACTAAAACAAATTCATCACTAGAATTTCTTCCATCTGCTCCCTTTGGCTACAGGCACAAGGCTGTCAGTTCATTGTACCCAGAATGAAACCTTGGGCCAAATTCTCTGTTGGGATAACTCTGTGAAAGTCTTGGACTTGGCCTTCCCCCTGAAGAACTAATTCTGAAAGATTCAGTGGAAAAAACAGGAGGAAGATGCAAATAGCAGTACATGACCACTTTTTCTCATAGTTTATTCCGTCCTATAAAAGACCCCATGAAACTCTTCACTGCAGGTTTCTGAGACAAATATATTCAAGAGCCAAACTTACCAGCAAAAGACTGAAGCACTAGGTCATGCTTGTTTCTATATGAGATAAGGAATGTATGACATCCTATCTGTAGCAGATGCTGGATGCATAGTCACTGGATTTTAGTACCTGGCCATCCCTTTTTGCAGACTGCTATTGCCTCCATCAGGAACACATTTGATGTCTATCAGTCTACAAAATGCCTTGGAATAGAAAATGGACAAATAACTACCTGTAGGGGTCCCAAGTGTTTGATGCCATATCTAACATGAAAGATTTTAGAAGAGGAAAATTTGTCTCTTGGGCTGGAATTCTATTGTGTTTGCCAACTATAGCATGAGAATATTTACCCCTATTAAAATAATGTGAAGAGGTTCTCATTACAGGAAAGTCTACAGAGGGCTGCACAGCCAAGGCATAAGCAGTACTTGGGCAGAAAACACAAATCTCAAATGCCACATGGGGTACCTTAAGAGGTTTTGCATGGAGTCAAGTCCACCTGCATCCATACCAGGCAAAAGATTTTCCATTCTGGTCCGTGCTGTCTCACCTGAAGAACTTAAAGCAAACCATATGGCAAATAATGCTGGTATCCAAAAGAGCTTTTCTATATATACACTGCTCTGTATCATTGACCTACAATTGGCAGTTATAGTAAATATTAACAATGTCTAAATCATAGGCGAGCCTTGAATCTGTAAGAACAATTTTTAAGAAAGAGCAGAACATATGAAAACTCCAGGAAAACCATTCTGTGTTCAAGTACTGGGACTGGGACTACATGTGTTTACTATAAACTGCAGTTTGCTGCTTGGCTTCTACCACCAGATCTTCCTGCACAAGAATGTACATTTTTGTGAATGGCCTACGCTGAGAAGACAGTGCCATCTGACTGTGTCAGTTCAGGAAAAATGAAATCTATCCCAGGAATTGTAATTATTCATAAGTCACTGCACCCCTAGCGTGATCAGTGTCTCTTTAAAACTGTAAATAGGCAGTTAATTGTGCACAGCATTTGGCTTGTCATGAGTCATGATTGACTCATAATTCTCTTGCAGATGCAGCTAGCACCAGCACCAGGAGAGGTGACTGGGGGTAAGAAATTAAGAATCTTGGCATGGATTTTTAGGATTACTAATGGATTTAAAAGCTGAGCAACAGGGATTTTGAAGGACCTGTGATACAGATCCCAGTAGCAGCTAAATATCTGCCTTATATTGACATTTGTGGAAATGAGGAATCTAACTACTACAGGGAGTCTGGACTGAAGTTGATTAGTGCTGTGACCAAAAGTTAGTTTTAAAAAGACCCACAATACTTGCTGTTATGTCTCCCACATAGGAATTACAGCAGCTATGAAGTAGCCTTCTAACCTCAGCAAATGAGCCAGAGCACGTGTATGTTAGGAGCCAAGGCAGGCAGTGTGAAGACTTAAGACACGGAACACACGAGGCGATACAGGAGTCTCAGCCAGCAGCATCATTAGAGTGAGGTGGGGGAAGCCAAAAGCAGACTGTTTTCTGCACATGGCATAGGTATGTCCCAGGGCATCTCCAAAGAGCAATCCAGAAAGCCTAGTAGTTAGTCCCTAGGAAAAGGGGTGGTTGAACTCTACTCCTTTGCTGCTGTTAGAGATAAGAACCCACACTGAGTCCCTCCATCCACTGGAGTGCTATATCCAGACATAAGTACTTCACAGAGCAGAACTCACATTTTCTAAGAGTCTAAATCTTCCAGAATGTGTGCAAATTGGATTCAACATCCTCATCAATCTTAGAGGATGGAAGCCATCTACCCTTCCTTCCAGCCGTGTGTTGACCTCCACCCAGGCTGTACACGTGAGAGAGGCAGGGTACCCACAGCACCTCCTTCCAAGTGAAGTCTCTAAGCAGCTAGGAAGGCAAGCACAATGGGGACAAGAGATGAATCCCCAAAGAGACCCTAAGTCTCACAGCTGAGAAGTTTGTAGTTGAAGACCTTGGTTACCTCCTCTGAAGTGATCGCACAGCTTACAGAATCCTGGAATAAAACCAGAAGTTGCCTTGTGAACGGGAACCACAACCGTCAGTCCCCCACACTCCACAGCATACTTTGTCTGTCCCACATCTTGTGTAAAGTGATCCTTGTCAGGCAGTGCCAAATTCTGGTACGGCAGCTTTTGCTGTCTGGGGATTTACATAAAAGAACTAGGCATCTGGGTTGCCAGAGGAGGGCACGTTGAGGAAAAAAAAACCCAAACATGCTCAAGTGCAGGGTCCTGGGCAAAGTTGGGATAACAAACTGTAGGGACTTCCATATGAGGTTGCTGTTGGAGCTGAGGATTTGGGATGATCCTTTCACATAAGTTGCAAGCCCACTGTCCTTTAGATTGAAAAGCAAGCAAGCACATATTCCAAGATGTTCTTAGAAGTGATTGTTCTGAGCCATCTGGCCCAGATCACTAGCAATGGAGAATTTGTAGGGTCTTTGATGCTCCGTGTGGAGAGAGAATTGTCTCAGTCCTAGCCCTCTTGTCTTGCTCTGTGTGTTAGCTATTACAACAGAGAAAAAATGGATTTATAAGGAGTCTTTGCTTCCCTCCTGCAAATTTAGGTAATTCTTCCATATTAGAAAGGAAGTAGCTCAAAAAAGAAGTCTGAGGAAACTTGCAATGAATTTGCTGTACCATTAATGCCTGTTAATATAGCTACTTACGTAAGACCACATTTCCTTATTTCCTTAAGAGGCAGCAATAATCGCTCAGGGAGACGGTCACGATCATGGTAAGGATCAAATAGCAGCAAGGTAACCACAGGAGTCCGTTTCAGAGAAAGACGAGTAGGAGGAAGCGATAGTTATTGGACTCACTGTTCTACAGCACATGTAAGGATGCACTTGATGGCTAGTCTGCCATTGCCACAGCACCACGTGCTGTTATTTGGTCACCCAGCGCTGTTCAGCGAATGGAACCATCAGGGTTGCTTCTGTCATAGAGCTGCTGAGGTGTTCCCTGCCAGCTCACAAGTGCAGCAGCACATAGGAGGCCTGCATCAGACACGAATCGTCCTGATGATGTCACACATCAGTGGGGAGAGAGCAAAGTGTCCTTCCTCTTCAGAAAGTTCCACCTCAGCCGAATGCAACCTTCAAGGCTTTGATTCATGCCAAGGGTTCTGCATGTGCAGCAGTTTTGTATGCTGCTCGATAATGCGTGTCGGAGGCATTTTATTGGAACCCTCTTTCAGGGCATGCCAGCTGCGTGATCAAGCACTCCGAAAATTCACTGCTGCAGGCTTTCAAGGAACCAAGCCATCAGGAACGATTTATAGCCCAGCTCTCACTTTGCTGCCAAGTTTTGCCCCTGATGAGATGCAGAATCCCTGAGGGCCTGGTCTTATGCCGTGTTAGTGAGTAAAGCTTTGAAAAATCGATGGTTTATAAAATCTATTTAACTGATAACACTACCCAGTCACCTTCCAAGCTTCCTTGACTGTCCTGCGTCTCTCATTCAGATTTAAAATGGATTTTGTTCTTCAGGAGTACACAGTAATTCCCACTGGTGATTGTTACTGATAGCTTATAATAGAGCTCAGCTGTGTTGCTCCTCGATTTCTAATCAGCTTAGCAATGATAGAACTCCTGTCAGAAAATTACAATAAGCCTATTTTATACTCAGAACTAGACAAGCAAAAAAACCCCACCAAAACCAACACATAAAATATTTTAATATACTTTATCACAGAAAAAAGGTGGGATAAAATAAGAAGAGATGGCCACTTTTCACCTATGGGGCATGTCTTCTGCTAATCCTTGGCAGTCAGCAGGAGTGACTGACTGCGTGAACGAGTTACCACCAGGCAAGGCTACGCCACAGTAGCTATTCTGCTGGGAGAGCCCATGAGAATGTTTTGATGCCACTGCAAACGTCAGGTAGCTTAGCCTGTACTCACCAAGGCACAAACCACTTGACACTTTACCACAATTTGAAGAACAGTCACTGCATGGTGACTCGCACTTTGCAAAGTCACAGCTTCTCGTGCCTGTTAGTAGCTTGTTTGTCTTGCTGCGTTCAAATTATCAGAGAAGTTATCATCAAAGTGGTCACCTCAGGGCTCCTAAATGCTGTGAACAGGAGTCAGAAACAAGTGTTTGGTTATAGTTTTGGATTCATATTTATCAGATTCAAGTTCCTTTTCCGCAATGGTCACAGACTTCCTGGTGACCTTTAGCAAAGTGCTTTGGCTGTGGTCTCAGAGATGTAGTCCCACACTTCCACTGAATTCATGTTAATCATCTTGGAGGATCTAGGATTAATCCTTCATTTCCTCAATTGAGGAACAAAGGCAGGAAACAGTAACAGTCCTCTTTACCCTTTTTAAAAGCCTGTGGTCTTTTTGGGTATAAACCACAATTACTGCAGTGACTGCAATATGGTGTAGATCTACTTAGATTTAAAATACTCGTTTATGTGTTTTGGTGGTTTTTTTCCCCCCAAGGGATAGCGTCATGTTGGGAGAGCATGCTATGATGTTTTGTAGAGTTATGAAGTATTTTTTCTTTTCTGATGATTGTCACTTGGAAACCAAACCAACTCATTTAAAATTGGTAAAAAATGCCAGCTACTGATTGTCACATTCACATGTTTATTCAGCTGTTTGACCCAGAAAGGATATCTGCCACATCTGGTCAGCATTCAGTGAGGAATGAAGCTTCTGTGATACTGATTTTGGATGTTCATGACTAAAATTAATCACTTACATCTCCTGAACTGGATGTGTAGTTACTCTGAAAGAATCTAATCTTATTTTCATTCTAGGCACAGTATGGATACCTCAGACCATTTAACATTTGTAAATCAGTGAGAAGGTTCATTTAAAACCTGAACTGGATGCACTTTTTCTGTCTGTAATCTCTGTAATGAATGACAAAACTACATTTCAACATGACAAATTGGTTTAAATCACAATAATTACTGGTATAGGTCTGGGACACCTTCTGATTGGGTTTCATCTCTCTGAAAAGTCACTAACCATTTGTGAAATAAAAGTTCTGAATGTGATGTAAAAGTTGTCACACAGGAGGGGACAGTTTCTTCACAGTTCCTTTCTAGTCCTCTGCTCTCAGTGAAGCTTATTCTCTTGTTTGTTTGTTTGTTTTCTTTGTAGCATTTGTTTGCAGTGAGAAGTATCCTGTGTTCAGGCTGGAGATGTTTGAAGGGTACCTGTGAAAATGCATGAGGCTGACATGTATTTGTGACCACTTGGTAATGAAACTTTTATTACTCAGTTTTTTTTCTGAAAGCGGTTTAATGAAATGGGACATATCAGCCTTCTATTACCTGTTCCATCACTGAAGGACAGGATATTCTTTGCCAGGATCTTGTTTTGTTCTTACCTGTGGCAAGTCAGCATGAAATCCATGACAGGAGAAAATTTGGGGCAAAGGACTTAAAGGTGACTTTTTGTCTTATCTAATATTTTTGCATGAAGAGACATTACAAAGCAATGCAAACTGAAAGGAGCAGGATTTCAGATGCTTGCCTGACAAATGGTAATCCCAAAGTGGCTTGAACCTTTAAGATATAGCGTGGTATATTGAACTGGCATTTTCTTAAATTCTGCATCACCATTACTTCCTCGAAGGTACTGACACAGATTCACAGGACTTTTCTGTGTGCAAATCTATTTAGGACCCCTTTGTGACATACTTGGTATCCTATTAAAAAGATACCCTGCCAGTCTTTAGCATGCTCCTTTCTCCTTAGATATCTGAGCAAAAAGAGGCTGTGTTGCATGCCCTGAAGATCCAAAATTGGTTTTAAAAAAATATCATGTATATTTGAGGCCTCAGCTTCAAAGATCTCTCTTGGTTTCTGTTACCTGTGTGTCTGGATCTTGTGCCATGCCCGTGCTGACAAGATCAGAGGATATGTGAGGCAGCTGGTGAATGTCAAGTTTATGTCACATTGACCTAACTCCCCAGTACTTTTATCAGAAACCAGGAGTTAAAAACCGGGCAACAAAGAGTTAGTGAGAATATGTCTGGACTTGCATTTTGAGTAGCATTGGTACTGAAATTTCCTCAACAGAAGCTGGCAACTTCCCACCCAAGGGAAGTGTTGACAACCTTCATCGGCAATGGGCCCATTTCTTCCTCACCAGCCCATAACTAACTTTCCTTCTGTGCCAGATTTCTCATCTCTGATAGAAACAACGTTGATGAGAGTGTTTATAGTTGAGATTAAAATGTTCTACATGTCTACAAGGTAGAAGAATCCTAATTCTTCTCACCTGACATTATAGATGTCAAAAAGAAAGGTAGAAAAAAATCTATTGGTATGCCATAAATTTTTTATCACTCAATTTCTGTGGCTCTTTTCTGTTGCCAGCAGGTAAAAAAATAAGATGTAGGTATTGCAGTCCTGCCAAGTTTCTTATCTGCTCAGTTGGAAGATACGTTAAATGATAAGACTAAAGGGAACTTACTAACTTAGTCTTACATTGTGTGGATGTGATTAATTGATTTTTCCCATTTCACTGGCTGTTTCTCATAGCCCTGCTGGTAAAAGCTTCACTTTTAAGGATACAGCCTTGAGTGCCAATGTGTTGGAAAGTGTTACTTTGATTAAACATCTCTAAAAGTCTGAAGATTCTGTTTCCACTTACTCTGATTTGCCTACTGTGAGTTATCACCTTTAATGCAAGGATTTTTCTTCACTCAGCAGTAAGCAATGCTGCAGTAGTCTCTTGCATTCTCTTGCAGAGAGCTCTGCACATGCTTACCCCTGCATACAGTAAGCTTTCCTCATGAAGTCAGTACAATAATGTGTGAGAGCATCCCTGGAAGCACTTTCAGTCCTGGGGAAGCCAGCAGGCAAGCTTAAAGCTAAACACGTATGTAGGACTGACTCGGCCTAGTTGCACGAAGTTGTAGAATTATGCAGGGATGTAGACAACAGCACTCTGCAAGAGAAATACTGAATTTCTGGCTCCTTGGCCTACTCTGAAGATACTAGAATGACTTATCTTCCATCACTGTCAAATGCCAAATTCAAAGTGATTCTGCTACTAGAATACATTGATGATATGTCAACATTTTCTGACTATGTGATGTCTTTTGATACGAACTAGCAGAGGCTTAAACAACTTATGAACGTAGACTGAAGGAGTATGAACCTACAGTCTGTCAAGCTGCCAAGCCATCTGCTTCATGTTTCACCCATCCAGTCCTCCAGACAGATCTCAATTTTGGTTCTCAGTGAGCCAATATAGGATTTATCTTCACTGCCTCTGTAGTTTCAGAAATGATTATCTCTTAACAAAACCCCCAGGGACTTACAAGGTAAAATTAGATACTTCTACATTTAGACAGAATATATTGACTCAGGAAGATGAAAATAATATTGTTTCTTGGATTGAAGGCATCCAACAAAAAAGGAATATGCATTTTGGTTTATTCCCACCCTTATGATGAGTTAACCTCCATCTCAAAATAAGCAAGACATGCTTTCTCAACAGACAACTCATCCTTGGGTTAAAAAACCAGCTAGAATAAATGCTCTTGAGACTCTGTGAAGGAGCTAAAATGACTGTGTGTCCTTTTTGACTACTGTCACACAGAGCAAAGTAGGTGGCATTTAAAGAAGCAGGTCATAACAAATAAATCGGTTTAGCAGGTGTACATGTATAGTTTCTGCTAGCAGAACAATTTGGTCTCTTTCTATAAGAGATATGCTATCTTTTGTTACAGAGAGACCCTAGTCTTTCATGTTATTTCTTTAAAAAAAAATTATTTATAATTAATTAACCCACAAATCACATTTTTCCAAAGCCCTTGAGACTTTACTTGAGCTAGCAGGAGAATGGACAGGTTCTTGCTATAAAGCCCTAATTCTGTAATTAACCACTCGCTGTGGATTTAACAGCAAGCTGCTCTACCTGCTATTACTATGACTTCATTAATTTTACAGAATATATCAGAGTACATTAGTCTGATGTATTGCCAAAAATAATTATAGTGTAGTCATACTCTGGAAAGCAGATATGTAAAAATGCCATCTTTTTACTCAAGAGATCACTTCCCTGTGTGCATACAGTCAGAACTGCCTATTTTGTGACTGAAATACTCTTTCTGTTTCAGTTTTGCAAGCACCTTGGGTACATAATATCATTAGCATTGAATATGTTGAATCTCTCAAGGGTGTCCTTAACACAGTGATCATCAAACCTGGGGTCACAGAGTTGTGCACAAATTTTAAAAAAGCACAGCTGGAAGATGTTACGCCTAATGAATCTTGAGTGAATTCACAGCTTGACTTTCTATAGGCATTGAAGCAGACATAAAGAGAAGGGAAGCTAGTCTGAGTTTTAGAAGGCAGGCAAAATTTCAGGGCTGGCAGAGCACATCTCATCGATACAGAGAGTGTGTTTGATCTGAAAGTAATTAAGATATAACAAACACGGAACCCCATAATTCCAGTTTACATCATTTTTCATTTTCACTGCAAAATTAAGCCACAGTTGTCCAGCGTTACATTTTATTGTGCAAGAACATTGTGTCAGTGAGGCTACTCTCTTGATCATGTTGCTTCATTTCTTTATTAATTCACATAACCATATTATTTTCAGTGTCATCAATTCAACCATGGATACAATTCAGTCATTCTTACTAGGTTTACAGGCCCCTTTCAACATAAAGAAATATGAAAACATATGGAAGTTTGTTGTTATAATGAAAAGTGATGCTGCAGTAATTTATAAATCAGTACCCTCCTTCTAAAAGGTCACGTAGTAGACAATTTCTCATGAACCAGTAAGCATTGTCCTTTCAGGTGACATTTTTACTGAGCATGTGCTCTCCAGACGTGTCACTAAGAACCATTAACACGTCTTTCAATGACCTTAACTGTAGAAGGCATATCCAGGATACTAAGCAGAATCTCTTCTCACTTGTGCCTTACCTGCAGAGTACTTCCCTAAATTTCCATGGCAGGACAATATTTTTCTGCTAGATCCAGTGGCCTAGCAAGAACTGAGACAGGTAAAGATCTGTTCACCAGGGACAGATCTGTCCCACTCTTGCTTGCACACGTAGCTCCCGCTAAGGTCCTGTTTGAATCCCATCCCTACTCAGCAGCTGCTTAAGGACAAGGCCCGTGTGCTTTGTAGCACAATTGGTTTTCTGTACACTGTTTTCAATATACCGAAAGTCATGCTTCTGTGCAAGCCCAAAAGCACTTAGGTTTTGAAGGCCTTATCTGCTACATGCCTAACTGACTCCTAAATCCATTGGACAACTTGAAATCCAGTCACTGTTCATATCCATCCCAGATAAAACCCAACACAAAATGAAGTGCAACCAAGTACTCTTTTCCAAAGCAGAAGCAGCAAGCAAGTTTATCTTTTTATATGCTACCCTAACCTTCTTCACACTTATCCAGCAAACTACATGCTCCAGTTCAGTTCCTTCCTACACCTCAGATGGGACTGCAAAATGAACACATCTGTACATTGGAGGAATGAACTGCCTGCTGACCAGTTGCTGTTGTTGTACATTACCAGGAATGTATGTGCTCTGGCTGGGTGTCTGAAGTTAGCTGGGATAGATCTGGGTTTTCTGGAAGAGTAAATTCTATGTGGAGTACTGCATTCAGCTCTGAAGCCCTCAACATCAGAAGGATATAGACCGGTTGGAGCGAGTCCAGAGGAGGCCACAAAGATGCTCAGAGGGCTGGAGCCCCTCTGCTATGGGGACAGGCTGAGAGAGTTGGGCTTGTTCAGCCTGGAGAAGAGAAGGCTCCGGGGAGCCCTTATAGCACCTTCCAGTACCTGAAGGGGCTACAAGGAAGCTGGGGGGGACTTTTTACAAGGGCCTGTAGTGACAGGACAAGGGGGAATGGGTTTAAATTGAAAGTGGGGAGGTTTAGATTAGATATCAGGAAGAAGTTCTTCCTGGAGAGGGTGGTGAGGCACTGGAACACGTTGCCCAGAGAAGCTGTGGATGCCCCATCCCTGGAAGTGTTCAAGGCCAGGCTGGATGTGGCTTTGAGCAACCTGGGCTAGTGGAAGGTGTCCCTGCCCATGGCAGGGGGGTTGGAACTAGATGGTCTTTAAGGTCCCTCCCAACCCAAACGATTCTATGGTTCTATGATTCTATGATTTCCTATAGAGTCATCAGACACCACTAAATAATTGAAACTCGCTTTCTGGGGCAGCAACAGGACATGTGAAGGTACCTTCTACACCATTCCTCCTTTGCAGTTATTTTGCGAAAAGGTCCTACTTTAGCACATCCCTCGGGCCCTTCCTGTACTACAGCCTCCGCAAAAGTCATCCTGTAGGGATGCCATCCTGTTGGGAACAACAATTAGTGTAGTTTATTTATTTTTTTTCCATACTGGTGAGTGATGTTTAATGAAATGTTGCTTGAGTCAGAAAGTAGAAAATACACCTATATTGTACCTCAAAACCTATAGTTAACATGAACATTTGATAGTGGTAGCGCCATAAGATCAGACTGTGAAAGTATGATTTTCATACACTAGCATTTTTATTAAGTAATTCTTATTTCCCCCTAAATATTGCACCAGGCTCAATAAGATACATAATGTGAATATTGAAAATCGTCTCTGTCAGCTAAGGCTATGAATGTTTTGTGCTTGTCCACAAAGTCCCAGAATTTGAGTAGCTTCTGCTTAATTTTTTTTCTATATATTCCAGTACAGGCCCTGGGGAGAACTCTGTGGGGTGTAGCGGCCCACCTGCAGCACATACACCTCTGGGATATCTGCCCTGAATGTTGAAAATTTACTTTGGAGAAAATTACTGCTGCAGAGAAGCAATGATTAAAATGCAGGAGGATACAGTTGACTACATAGACAGGAGTATCTAATTCACAATGCTGAGCATATCCCAGCTCTTTGTCAAATAAACTCCTTGTGGAGAGAAGTCCTTAGACTAACACACCTGGAACACCATGCTGCCATTTTTACAGCATTCCCAGAAAATAATTACTACAGCGCTTGCTATAAATTTTTAAATTATGATTGCCTATTTTTTTTTACACCAGCTGTATATTTTATGTTGCATAATACATCCAGAAAGTCAGTCCTTCTTTCTTATTTTTTATACTTTTTGGTTTCAGATTTCATTCCCAGAGCTTAAGTGGTACCAAAAACTGTAACTACACTTTTAATTTTCATTAGTTTTAGAGAGATGAACCTGCTTTTATTTTATGTTTCATAAAGAGAATTGTGCTGTGCAATGCATTTGGGTAGAGTTGTGGGAGGGCACACTCAGACTCTTTGTAGACGTTTATTTTAATTTATAGACATAAAATTTATTGTATGCATCTCAGCACCCCTGTTCTGACTGGGTTATCATATTAACATCCACTATTCCATAGTCCTAGTTACCTTCATCCATCCAGCAGAGTTTGGATCTTCCCCAGGACATATATGAAAGAAAGTGATAGAAGATCTGGGTGACATGAGAACCCATTGAGTCTAGTATCTTATCTCCAGCAATAGGGGTAAGTAGGTACATCGGGAAGAATATAAAATGAAGAAAACTAGATATTATTTCCTCTAATACTCTCTCAACTTCCAACCATTTTCAGGTCACCGGCCTCCTGAGCCAGATGCAGTTTGTTTTTATTTAGAAGTTCTGAACATACAAACATCTAGCATCCATATTTTTGTCAACTACCCTTTTCATGAAGGACCAACTTCTCTGCTTTGTCTTTTATCTGTCTCCTACTAGCTTCATTTGCTGCTCCCTTTTCCTTGCATTGCAAAAAAAAAAAAAAAACCCACAAACAAACAAACAAACAAAAAATTAACAATAGAGTGGTTTGGGTTCTCTCCATGCCCAAATAATTTTATGCACCCTCTCTTTGTCATCCTATATAGTCTTAGCTGTTTTTCTAAATGCCATTTCATATTCATTTGAATATCCTACAGTCTTTCTGTCCTAATAAAACCTTTTGGAGATGAGGAGAGCAGAACTGCACACAGTTTTCATGATAGAGGTAAACTGTGGATTTGTACAGCAGCATGATTTTGTCCACTGCTTTTCCTGAGCTCCTTCTTTGCTTGACCACAGCTGAGAACTATGATGGGACTATCATTTTCATAGGACTGTCTATCATAAGTCCAGGAGCTCAATTCCAAGTGTGGATGAGCAGCTCAGAACCCATCAATTCAAATGCCAAATTTGGATAGATTTTTTTAAGTTATCCCTTTCTGTTTACCTGCAGCAAATTTCATCTGCCATCATACCCCGCCCAGTCACTCTTGTAGAATGTCTGGTTATCTTCCCTAACAACCTGAGTAACTTGATTTCATCAGTAAATATTGCAACAGCCTGTTACCAAATCCTTCTTCCAGCTCATTCACAAATTATGTCAAATAGCAAAAAAGATCTTCCACATCTCCCTCCAGTCTGAAAAGTGAACAGTTGCTCCTCAGTTCTGTTTCCTATCTCTTTACCATTTACTTACCCATAAAAACACTCTCCTGCTTGCCTCATGACTGCCTGGTTTCCTAAACTATCTTTGCAATAATCCTAGTCAAAAGTCTATTGGAAATCCAAGGAGATAGGATGATCTTGATCACCTCTGTCTGCATACTTGTTCATCCCCTCAGCTAACTTTTTCATAAGGCAGGATTTCTCTTCACAAAAACTGTTCTGATTCTTCTCAAACAGACCATTTTTATCCAGGTGTCCACTAATTATAATCTTCATTATACTTTCAATTAAATGGCCTGGTAGAGGCATCAAGATTACAGACTTAGAGCTCCTCAGAGCTTCTCTGGAGTCCTTTCCAAAATTGACATCACACCAATTTGCCACCCTCCAGTTTTCTGCTGTCAAGACAACCCAGCACAGCTGCTTCCCAGACTACTGTGATTTATGTATTCATAGAAATACAACAAGCAGAGAGAACAAAATTAAAACAAGCAGAGCCTTTATCCTAGCCCTTGCCAGCTCAGTTAATTTTTTCTAACATTTAGGTTCCCCTGAGACTTGCCCAAGCAAAGCATCATATAACTTGCTTTTTCAATGTCTCTGCTGGTGTTCCTGCAAGCAGTTGCTGGCAAGTCACCTCTTCCTCTTTCTTGAGGAAAGTCTGTTTAACTCTTTAATCACCTTGGTTACTAAGTTTTTCGTCTTGACAATGCTGCTGTATAACTTGGTTTGGAGCCTCGATGTTCCCATTTTGCAGGTAATAGCTGGCTGTTTTATTTCAGTTTCTTCTTTCCTTTTTTCCTTTTTTTCCCCCTTTTTAAATTTTTTTTTCCCTTGGGCTGTTTTTCATCCAGAGTGTTGCTCTTCCTACCTGCAATAGCCTGTTACCAAACCAGTATTTGATGTGCTGTGCTACAGAAGTGCACATTATCACCTGTGCATTCTTCTTGGGCTCAGTCCTGTTCTGATATGAAGCTCTGCAAAGGAATCTCAGGCGGCTTGAGGAGTTGGGGCTGGCTTCCCCAGTACGGGCTATGAAGCCAATGGGATGGGACCAGGAGACACAGTCTGAGCAGCTGGCATGGGTGGGAAGATAGCCAGCATAAAGTAAAGCATCCAGGAGATTCTGTTAGTTCTGCTTATGGTAATAAGAAGCCCAAAACCAAGCATAGGATGGCAGAGGGTGAAAAGGTAGTAGAGTACAGTATTCCCATGGCACATGCTAGTTCTGGTGTCCCAGGTTCTTAGTAGGAAGCATGAGACACAGGTTTGTTAAGGCCAGGTGCAGCTGCTGTTTCCCCTGAAGTTGGAGCAGATCCCTCCACCACTGTAAATGCCCACTCAGTCTTCTGAAGAGGTTTCAGCAGAGCCTGACAGCCCGCACTGGCTTTGTGTTTAATGTATCACGGTACATCAACAGCAAGTACAAGCATGGAAGCAAAGGATTCCTCAGCTTCCCATTCTTAAAGGCTCAGTCCACCTTAACTTGGTGGATGATAATATGGCCTCTGTACTGTATTGCTTCCCAAAAGTTTAGTACCTCAGTATGATGTACATGGCCACAGTTGTTTTTCCTTGTATAAGAAGCTACAATGCACAACCTTTAATGCAGTGCCAGTGCCACTGATTTTGCTTAAATGAGAAACAAGTGTGCAGGTGAGTGCATAGTATCAAGCATGCAAGAAGATACCAAACTAAAGTGTAAACTACTTTAAACAACAAAAAATAACCAGGGAAGAGATGAATATTCACAACCGTGAAGGTGCTTACACAGCCCACCCTTGGCAGATGGCCTGAGTAACAACACCTGGTACACAAGAGAGTGAGGTTGTGTGTGTGTTTGTGTGTGTATCGAATACACAAACTGTCTGGAGGACATTTGCTCATGTTAAAGGTGAAGGTGACCATCATCCACCAACTGATGGTGTTAAAGGGGAAGAGAGACCACCAATGGATTAAACAGTAGCCAGGGAACTTCAATGAGAGCTTTGAAACAAAGGAGGAGTCAACCTGAAAAGAAGTATTCAAGAAGCGTGAAAATTGGTAGCCGGGAGAGACACCTTGGAGGGTAACAAACAATAGTCAGACCTGGTGTGACACTGCCAGAAACTGCCCTGCCAGCATTGCAACCTCCACCTACATCAAACAGAGCATCTTCCCGTGGGATGCCCTGTGAAGCCTGTGCTCAGCAGGTGTCATGACAGTAGGGGATGCAGCAAGTGCGGACCCACACCCAGGGTATGGGCATGGGGACTTGTGGAGGGACCTCTCCTCACCTGCGGGAGACGTGGTTCATCTGTTATGTTACTGACATTGGCCCAAAAGGTACTGCTGGTGAGTTATGTGTTGTTAATGAATCAATAAACTGCTTCAATCCTTATTTGGTTAAATTATGAGAAATGAACAATTTTCCCTTGATACATTCTTTGAGCAGTGGATGGTAACACAAGAAGAATCTTTCCATTAGACAGCATTTCTTTGCTGAAGAGGCTTGTTATTTCCAGCTACCTAGTGGCTAATTTCCAGTTTGTATGAAGTGAATGAAACTTGCTCCATCACACATTGATGAAGGAGCTGTAGAGTGAATTTAAAAAACACCAAACCTCAGACTTTGTCTACACTAACGTCTTCAGCTGTTGTGCAAAAAGATAAGTCTTTGATCCCTGTTTGGTGGGGCTTGATATGTCCAGAAAAGGGAGATGCAAAGCCAATGCATTACAGTTATTTGTGATAGTTTCACAAGGAAGAGCTTCAGAGAGCAGAGGTGTGTGGAAGTCATCTGTCCCAGGGTAAACCTACTGAGCTGCTCAGTCTAAACCTCCTCAACTGCCAAAAATCAGTTCTAAGTCATGAATTGCCTCATCAGAAAACAGATATCTGAAACAGGTCAGATGCCCTGGATCTTGGACGCTTTTGTTACATTAATCCTGTTTCCCTCCCTGAATTGTCAGGGAGTCTGGACTAGTTATGTCAGGAGTGGATATCTGCTGAGGTGGAGTTCATCTTGCATATAAAGACTCTACCTGTAAGCATTTATGAAGTTTTGGTGCCTTGGCACCTGGTCTAGGTGATCAAAATCTGGTCAATACCATTAATGAAGCCTGCAGAGTTATGCAGCTGACCATATACTGCAGTGTTTATGTTCAGAGGAATATCTTCACTATGTGTATTTACCTGTATATCTCACCTTCAGTAGGAGTTACGTATAGTAGTTAGGAACACAAAAAGAAAACCCAATAAATAAACCAACCAAATAAAACCTCCTGCTTCAAGATAAACTGAAAAGTTTCAAAGTAATTTTGATAGTGCAGGTCCCCAGCTTAAGCCTTTTTCAATACTGTAAAGTTTTGTCAACTTTTATCATCTGATGTGTAAAAGAGATGGCCCCTTAGCACTGAGTGTATCTGGGTTTTGTTTGCTCTGTCAGGCAGAGGGCTGAGAGATACAAAGCATGTGCACTTTCTGTCTGAACATTCAAAGGAGAGATCCTTCTAGGTGGGACCCTGGGCAAGGATTCAAGATCACAGAATCATAGAATCACAGAGTGGTTTGGGTTGGAAGGGACCTTAAAGATCATCTAGTTCCAACCTCCCTGCCCCCCAACTAGACCAGGTTGTTCAAAGCCTCATCCAGCCTGGCCTTGAACATTTCCAGGGAGGGGGCATCCACAGCTTCTCTGGGCAACCTGTTCCAGTGCCTCACCACCCTCTCCGTGAAGAATTTCTTCCTGATATCTAATCTAAACCTCCCCACTTTCAATTTAAACCCGTTACCCCTTGTCCTGTCACTACAGGCCCTTGTAAAAAGTCCCCCCCAGCTTCTTTGTAGCCCCTTCAGGTACTGGAAGTCTGCAAGGAAATGCTGAGGTCCAATTCCTAGATTTGCCATATGTTTTTAATATGACTTTGCAAATGGCGTTTAACTTCCCATTTGAAAGTCCTACTCAGTCATCTGTAAAGGAGAAAATTAGCTGTGTTTTTTTCCTCGTTGTCTTTAGACTGGGCATACTCTGGGGCAAGGATTACCCCATGTGCTGTCGCAATCAAACAGCAAAGCCATATGTCCAAAAGTCAGTTTCAAGGGTGGTGCTGGTGAACAAGAAACAGAGGAAAGGACATCTCCACTGAAACACTGCAGAGGTGTCCTGGTCTGGTACATCTCGTTGTGGGTCTAACTGTGACTCCTGAGAGCCAGTGACGTCCATTGCCTGACACGGTTCTCAGTGGATGGAGAGTGGATGGCTGCACAGCATGATTACAGAAGGAGGGATCTTGACCACTGAGAAAAACTGTTGCCTTCTGAAATGGATAAGTGGGAAAACAGAGACTGCAAGAAGAATATTTTGGCAAATGCTTTCGGTTCATGCAGTATATCCAGCTCTTCTCTAAGTTCAATGACCTTCCGACATTTATCTTTCATTTATGTAGATATATTCATGCCTCAGGTCCACACTAAAAACCAAGCGGGATGGTGAAATATTCAAAAAATCCTTCCAAAAAGATTTTGGTTTTATTACTATTTCATACCTTCTGCTTCAATTTGAAATTATCTATTTCTTTTAAGAAATAACTTTGCAAGCCACCACAAAAAATGTTATCGTTGACTACTTGGATTAAGAACTAACAAGCCACATATTTGAAAACACTCTTTTGAGTAATCTAAAATAAAACTAAAGCTTTTTTTCTATCTCTGAATAATGCAGTCAGGCTTGAAATATACTATCTCATGCCCTATTAACTCTTCCATTAGGGAGACTGAGACACTCCCTATTTTAGGTAGTCTTCTGGTCAAAGTCTTTGTGTTTAAAAGAAAGGAAAACAAAACTCAGTGCTGCTGTACTCAGCTATCTCACAGACCGTGGCATCTTGTGGTAAAACAAATGCCTCTGAGATGACAAAATACCTTGGAATATTTATTGTCACTGTCAACTTAAGATAGAATTTATTGTAGCAAATAAGTCTAACACCAGCGGAAGTGATGAGGTGAGTTTGTGATGCTGCAGAAAATAGATCCCTTATGTGATTTTAAAAATTTTTCTGTTCCTTAATAGCAATTTCAGCAAATATTCCCATTGAGTAAAAGTTGAGGTGTGTATTATGCTCTGATGCTCTCATGCTCAGAGGTTGCATGCCACTAGCTGGGAGGCTAAGTGTTTTCAGTGGCCAGGAGTAGTTCTCTGGAGCACTGCCAAGCAGTCTGTACCAGAAGGTGCTGCTCCTTTTATGAAGTGTTTAATTTCATGCTTAAGGCTGAGATCTCAGGAATGCATTTTATTTTACTTCTTTCCCACCATCCTCATCTTCAGGTCTAGACTAATGAGCTGCACAGAAGAATTGAGATCGAAGAAAACCTGCAACAACAACACAAAACAAAATAAACCAAGCCAAAATAAAACAGAGAGAGAAAATTTGCTAAGGCTTTTAAGGAAAAGGTATAAGTAAGAAAGCCAATAGAAATGTGTTTGGAAGCAATCAAGGGATATACGAAAAATATAACACATTTTAATGAAGGCCACTTCCTGTCTGAAAAAGGCTGCCAGAAAGGAAAACATCCAGAAATTGGTGAGGGGACTAAGTTTGCACAAGAAGAGTTTTATCTGACTCTAAAAAGATTATGTCTATTTTGGGAAAGAAAAAGAAGAGCATTTAGGAAGTAAAGGAGATCTAATAAAAGACCTGTTAATTGCTAAACCAGACATGAACTCCCAGAAAATACAAACATAAAAAAGTCAGTAGATACAGGTCATATGGGAACTGTGGTATTTATGCAGCAAATGTTGTGTTTAACTGGGAGCAGCCACACTGCCAGTTCCTGCAGAGCCCAAGACAGCAGAGACAGTGCCTGAGAGAAGCCATCAGTACCAAGTACGTTCAGCGAAGCTCCCAGAGCTGAATCTACTTCCTGGCCAAAGACTGGCTGCAGCAGAAAAGGCACAGTGTGCAAGAGACTTCCAACAGTTGTTTAGTTGTTGAACCAGGGAGAAGTGGATGCAGGCCAATGAAGCAAACTCTGTCACTCCATGTATCCTCCTTGAGGGGTGGTCTTGAGGATTGACTGACAGTTGGTGGAGTGGACCCCAGGGAGAAAGAAACTCCCTAGCAGAGGGACATGCAGACAAGAAGAGAAAATCAAATATAGTTTGGTTTCTCTGGAAGGGAGGAATAATCCTGGCAGTTACAGTTGGATGAGGATCAGCTCCCATCCTTCATCATGCAATGGAGAAAATGCTGCCGGAGGAAAACCCCAGAGGACTGTGAGAAGAAAGCAGGAGCCACAGAGGACAGTGCTGTAGGCTTTCCCCATCCAGTGCAGCAGTCTGTAACTCTCCCAGATGTATCTTCTCCACAGTATCTCATAGCTCCATGCATGCACTGCCCAAGCTCCCCTGTTGCTCCTAGGCCTTGACTCTGTCTTAAACAGGCAAATTAGAGAGAGGAAAAGCAGAGGAGGTAACAGCAGCAGGTCTTCTACAGATGTAATGTGCCTAATTCTGTTGATAGCTCTGACAATTTACACCAATGTAATTACATTTTAGCAATGTACTAGAGTCACTTATGAAATATTACTCTCATAGTTGTCTTGATAGGTATTTTGATTGGGATGGAAACTCTCTGAATGGTGAACTAAGGGTAATGTTAAACATTAATCTGTCAAGTTGGTGCTTGGTAGCTCACTGCTGAGACTGGTATTACGTGCAGGTTATTTAACATCTTATTTAATGATCTGGATGAAGGAGTAAACAGAGTATTAAAAGAAATCC
This sequence comes from Eurypyga helias, assembly GCF_000690775.1. Classification (NCBI taxonomy): domain Eukaryota; kingdom Metazoa; phylum Chordata; class Aves; order Eurypygiformes; family Eurypygidae; genus Eurypyga; species Eurypyga helias. The sequence continues at coordinate 34,262 of NW_010237778.1, forward strand.
CAAGGGCAAGCTAAAGTGGGACAAGGTGAGTGCAGTGGAGGTGAAGAACTGAAGGAAAGGTGCTAAGAGAAAGGATGGCTTTGGGGTTAATGGCGTGGACCAGGGTACAGTTTTCTGACTATACCATGTGCAACTCCCCTCTGCCCAGGCTTTTGATGGTGCTGATTGATTTCAGACTCACCCAGATGCTCTGGAGGACAGGGGTGATGATTTCACTGTGCCTTGTATATCCAGGGCTTATTCCTCCAAACGTACTTAATATGAAGCACTTTAAATTTGAGTCTAGTACAGAGAGGGCCCCTGGCAATATCTTTTGTGGTCTTACGGCACCATGGGCAAATAAATAACAATGATTCGTAAAAAACATGGGAAGCAAAACCAAAATTTATTCCAAACTGGAAAAAGGTAAGGCAAAGCACATGGGGAAGCTCAGCTGAGGCAGAGATTCTCAGTACAATCATGAAACCAGGGAAACTATGGAACAAGGTTTACTGTGATGAGGAGCACAAAAATGATTAAATGTGGGGTTGCTGCAGTATAGGGGCAATCTGGGGCTGTTTATGCAGGGGCATCTCCTTGGAAGCTGGAATCCAGCATATACTCTCCATGCCTGTGGGGTGAGAGGAGCTGTAACATTGTGTGGGATGCTGAGCATCTTCCCAGAAGTGACTGACAAATTCAAAGAACAACAGAAGCGACTGGGAGGATGGAGGAGTTTGGTGGCATACAGACACACACACACGACTATATCGATGTGTATATGAGAGTGAGAGAAAGTAAAATGAACTGATTTGGCGTTGTCAACAAACATTTGCGGGATGTCAGACAAATCTGTGTTTCATACGTATGTTCTGAAAACTGTCGTTGGAAGGCTTCTTTTGGTCCATAGCTTTGTGAAATCATAGCCCTGACAAGTCCAAAAACCTGTACTGAAAGTGTCTCATTAAAGTTTTTAATCTAGAATTTGCTACTGGATTTTTTCAGGGAAGCAAAATTATCCCTAAATAACAAGGGTGATTTGTTAAGTAAAATATTGTAGTTCAGGACTGTAAAACCACAAATCTTCGGAGACTTCCAGGAAAACAGAGCTGAATTGGTCTAACTATTCAGATGGCAGGGTGGGAGTGAAAAGAAAACAGTGAAATAACTTAGAAAATAATGTTTTCCGAATGCATATTATAGGTTAACAACAGTAGGGTTTTAAGAGAAAGAATCATCTCTGAGATGGTCCCATCCCATAAAGCCTGGCTTCTAGGACTTAATTTAAATCATAAAGTGCATTAATGTGTATTCAAGAACATTTGTCAATGATTTCATTTCAGAGAAGGAAAGCCATACCATGAAACAAAATCCTCGCTACTGTATACTTATGACCTATTAAAATTCATGGACATCCTGTGCTAAAGGAAATTGCTTTTTGAAGTGATTACTTAACAATTCCTTCACTGGACTTTAGCCCAGAGATATGAATTAAAAAATTTTACTTCCAGATTATGGATACAGATGTCTCACAGAAATCACTGACACATTTCTATAGCTCTTGTATTACAGCTGTGGCTGGTAGAAAAGTCTCAAAATGTCTAATATCCTCAGGGAACCAGGACTATTTATTGCTTTCTCAAGTGTTAATTTATGGTAAGCATATTCTAATACTTTACCTATGAGCTGTTAATCATTTTGTCATACTGTACTTCATTAGGATTATGTTGTAAAACTTGGATGACGATGCATCTGATATAGCACCTTATTATTACTAATGTAAGTAGCAATGTTTTCATTGCAAAATCCTGTTTATGCGTACTGCTGTATTGCCTGATTGTATTCCTTCAGCCTGAAAGTTCCTTGCTAGGTGTCCTACTGAGATGAATTTTTTCAGGGTTTCAAGAGAAAAAGCAATGAGAAGAGGGAAAAAAAAAAGCGCATTACTTTTTCCCAAGTTCCCTTTTCACTAAGGTAGTTTTTTGTGCCTTCATGCAGCATCGTGAATTTTGGATAATCCTTTTGAATTTCCCGTGAAAATTTGTCCAGGTTTGGGCAAATTAAAAGTCCTAAACATCCAGATAGCACATATAGGTTTATTGTGCGCTTGCTAGAATTAGACAAATTCACTCCCTGAAGTCTTTCTGTACTATGCAAACCCCCATGTGCTGACATTAATGCCTATGAGGCATGAGGTCGAGCAAGTCAACACCTCCATTGTGGGGCTCAACACGCTGAGCTGTATTTTCCTGGCAATTCCTCCTCCTGGCTGCCAGCTTTGCTGTGGCACTGGACACCAGGCCTCATAGCACAACCGGAAACATTTTGTCCTTTGAAAGAAAGGTTGGAGGTGGTTTTGGTGTCTAAGGGGAAAAGCTTCTCTCCAGATCTGAGTTCATAGCTATGAATTGTGAGAAAAAGCAGTTACTTCCCTGCATGCCAGCACAGGTTGTCCAACACTTAGGATGGGGAAGGAAAGGCAGCCCAGAAAGCCAACTGTATCCTGGTCCGTATCCAGAGAAGTGTGGCCAGCAGTTTGCGGGAGGTGATTCTCCCCCTCTACTCTGCTCTCGTGAGACCCCACCTGCAGTACTGCATCCAGCTCTGGGGCTGTCAATATAAGAAGGGTATCAACTGGTTGGAGCGAGCCCAGAGGAGGTCACAAAGATGCTCAGAGGGCTGGAGCAGCTCTGCTATGGGGACAGGCTGAGAGAGTTGGGCTTGTTCAGCCTGGAGAAGAGAAGGCTCCGGGGAGACCTTATGGCAGCCTTCCAGTACCTGAAGGGGCTACAAGGAAGCTGGGGGGGACTTTTTACAAGGGTCTGTAGTGACAGGACAAGGGGTAATGGGTTTAAATTGAAAGCAGAGAGGTTTAGATTAGATATCAGGAAGAAGTTCTTCACAGAGAGCGTGGTGAGGCACTGGAACATGTTGCCCAGAGAAGCTGTGGATGCCCCATCCCTGGAAGTGTTCAAGGCCAGGCTGCATGAGGCTTTGAGCAACCTGGTCTAGTGGAAAGTGTCCCTGCCCATGGCAGGGGGGTTGGAACTAGATGGTCTTTAAGGTCCCTTCCAACCCAAACAACTCTATGGTTCTATGATTCTCTGATTCTTCATCCCCACTTCTCCTTGTTGGAGCAGCAATCTGCCAGTTTCTGAGAATCCCATGTTTAATCATACATCCTTCACGGTGCCTGTATATAGGAAAAGGCCCCTGAATACTCAGGGCTGCGTATTTTTCTTCACAGCAGCCATCCCAGGGGATCTAGCTACATTTAGTAATGTTTAGTATAAAATTGAAGAAATTACTTATCCCAGTGAGCAGTGATAGAACATGTAGAAGTGATAACAGCATTTTCATAAAACGGCTTTGTAAAGAATTGAGGCAACACCAACTTTAAGCATTGAATTGAATTGATCTTTTTCTTATCTAGCAAACTATTGTCCAAAATTGCATTTACTGCATTGCCCTATTTAACTGTAGAAACTTTTCAGATTATGAGCTAATCAGGTAGCCAATGCTGAATTTATTGGGACTGAGGAGATGCTTAGAGAATCATTACTGTTACAAATCCAAACCCCAAGTGGTGTGTTATGTGTTGGTATCGAGATGAGAGCTATGTGGCTACAAATACATCTTGTCAGCTGTGAGTTTTATTATACACTGGCTCCACTTAAAATTTGTTACAGACAAGCAGGATGAGCAGAGTCTGCCTGCGAGAAGGACTTGTTTCCTACCCTTTTGATCTAAAGCAGATGTTACCTATTATCAGCAGAAGGCCTGTGTTGCATGCTAAACAAAGTAATACTCAGTAAAGGGCATTGGTAAAGGCACACTGGAGAGGGATAAGCCCGTATAAATTACTGCTGTCAAGTTACCCTACTGTTTCACTGCAGTTTTTATTGCACAGGTTTCTCTAGGCTCAGTAAATCAGCAGGAGGTGAAGTCACACCTAGTTACTGCATCGGAGGGTTTCAACTTGCTTAGCGTAAAGTGTCATGTACGTAGGGCAAGCAGTAATTTCTGAAAAACTAAAGAAAATAGGTAAAAAGGGAGTTCCTGAAGTGCATGCATACAAGGAGAGCCAGCTAAAGTCATTGTCGTGTTTCATCTGAAAAGATCAATATGCTTTCACCATGTCATTGCTGAAGATTTGAGTCACTTCTTTCCCCCTGTAGGCTGAATGAATGAATAATGTGATTAAATCCATCCTGCGGGGAACTCGCAAATCACTCTCTTTAATGGAGATGATCTCGTCTTCCTCTTTACAGCTCCGGAGGTCTCTTTATTATGGTGCACATGGTTTAGTTATTGACACTCGGTTTCTCAAAGCAGATGTTTTACACATTTTCAGGGATGTGGTTTTCTGAATACAAATTAGTTAAGTGGCAACGGAAATGGAAATTGGTGGTATTTGTAACTCAAATGAAAACACTCACTTTTACCAATTGCTCTGTTTCTGGAGCTCTAATGTAATATTAACCATTTTTCTTATCCGATTACATTCTTATTCCAGCATACATTTCTTTTTTCTCCATTAAAGCCATTAACTTGGGCTCTAAACAGCGGAAAAATTAAACACCAATTAAAGCAATTAGAGAAATGCTAATTTTGTCTGCTGAGTCTGGTTCTGCATTCCCTCTAGATGCGTAACTTCCATGGAGGTCAACAGGAGGTCTATGTGCAAACGTGCATTAGGATCAAGTCATAAAAGAAAATCAGATTAAGGTTTTATAAATAACTGACTTCTTGATTTTTATTTTTTGGATGAATTAAATAATTGAAAAAATTTGTCGCATGTCAATCTGAAGTAAATTTTCTTCACATAAACATGGCCCTGGTTTTGAAAAAAAAACAGTCCACTTTTAGGTTAAATAAAATTGTTTCATTTAATCTGTACAGGCATTATTTGGATACTTCTTTCAAAATCAGAAATATTTGAATCGCTTTTAAATATATCTCAAAACAATCTCAGAAGAGTGTTTGTTTCAGAAATGTTGTAATAAAACATTTCAATTCATAATGTATGTCATTTAAGCCCAGCAATTTTGACAGAAATGCATGAAGCTCATTACAGTAAACTATAACCTGTATTTTGCAGTGAACAGAGAAGATGGAATAAGATAGGAAATACCTGGATTGGACTCTGCTGCAGGTTTGGCTGCTTGACAGTTAATTCCAGTAGAATCATTGCCCACAGCCTGCACATTGTTTCAGGAACACGACAGATAGTGTCTAATTTTTTTCTGATGAAGCTAGTGCCTCCTACTCTGCTTCTCCTGATGCTGCATTGTTTTAAGCATAGGAAATTTAAGTTATCTTTAGCGGTAAGGGCATGGTAGAAGATAATAAAGTGAACAGTACTGAGTAATAATAGATATCCTTATGGAAATAATGACTGAAAGGTACAGTAGTCACTGATGGATTTTAAACAGTTGACACATGAACATGGCTGAAGTCATGACCAAGGTGACATGGGGATGAGCAGAGTCCCACCACTGTGTTTCAGGATTCCCGTTGCAGTGAGGCATCAGTTACCTTGTACACTATTATCATCCAAGTTGCAAGGGATAATGAAGTCAGTGAAAGCTAATCATTTAGCTGGGAAAAATGACACTGAAAGTCATGCTCATAGTGGAGTTTGTTTCCTGCATCTCTCAGTTGCAGAGACACAAACTGGTGCATTAATACTCCTGCAAAACATCTTCTGGAAAAGAGAACAGGCAAAGTGGTAGCAGATGGCAGGTTGGGTTGGTGTCCCACCTCAGGAATCAGAAAGTCCTGGCACACCAAAAATCTGCTTCTGCACTGAAGGCTTGGAATTACTTTAGGGCCAGTGATCTCTAGGGGTCCAGGAATGATGGCATTCTTCACAGACCTGGAAGACTTTCCTCACTTTCCCCTAGGATATGTGTATGAACTGTCAGGGCTTCTGCTTTCAGTGAGTCTTTTAAAGCATTATGCAATGAGAATATCAAGGTTAACCACAGAAGCTGCTCAAATAGTAATAGGATCTATATTGTGTTTTACACCAAGCTAGACTTTACTTAGTGCCAGTGCTGGTGTTACAGCCAATAGCAATGGACAAGCTTTTTAATTCCACATTCATTTCTTCTCTGTTTAGGTAGTGTTGGTCTCAGACTCGTATCATGGAATCATAGAAAAAAATAAATTGGAAGAATTGGAATACAGCTTGTTTATTCCAACCCCCTGATCACAACAAGGAAACCTCAAAGGCTGAGTAGGATGCCCAGAGCCTTCCCCAGTTTTGAGTATCTCCAGGCATGGTGTTTCCACAGTCTCTACAGTATGTACCTATATTTATTGCCTGATATATGGACCAGTACAATAGAAAGAGGATTGAAAGCATGTGTCTGCAGGGATGGATACAAACATTTATGAGCTTCTCCTGCTAGATGGAGAAGAGGACGTCTGCTCTAGAGGTTATATGGGCTTGGGACAGCCCTACACTGACGCAGGCAATGGCCCCTACACCAAAGCTGGCCCAGGTTCAGGGAGCAGATGCAGGCTTGTGTCATCCTGCACCCGCTTGTACACACACAACCAACAGTGTGAGTTAATGCAGCTCCAGTGAGGGGTGGGTGGAACAGCTGGGTTTCTTCTAGCATCACTTCTTTACAACACCAATTTTGAAAAAAGGAACTGTAGATCCTGGAATCCTTGGGAATGATATAAAAAAAAATAAATCCCTCACTCCTGTACTCTGCCTTGCTCTAATTCTGCTTGTAATTCTTTATTCCCTTTGCCACAGTCCTTGTAGTAGCCAACTATGCCAGTGCAAGAGAAGTTGTTTCTGATACAATCGAGGTCTGCTTTTCCAAGTTACTTCTTTATGTCTTAGCTTTAAAGACAATAACAATAAAACAGACAAAAAGATATAGGTCAGATAGCTGCTTTAGGTGAACATGAAGCTGTCCTAAAGCATTTGTAGCTGGTCAGTTCACGGACATGCAAAGGGCAAGTTGCACTATCTCACAGCAGCTCCTGCAGCATCCTGGCTGCTGGGGAGAGGGGAGGCAGTGACCAGAACCCACAAGCCGTGGGCACCTGAAACTGCCAGGACAGTCCCTGAGGCTGTCTGGAGGGGGTGTAGGTGGAAGTAGATGAGGAACAGGCCCTGGCTTGCTCAAACCCCACGCAAAGCTCATGGATCCAGCATTACTGAAGGCAGAGGCTACCTGCCCGTTATTTCTTGTCTGCAGGGATGACTTTTTTCCTCCATTCTCTTTGGCACATTTCCTAGAGCAGAAGAACACGCAGGTAGAGCACATACCATGCTCCCCAAACACTTAATCATATCCATTTTCCTAATTACCCTTCCACTTACCTATTTTGCATGGTGGATCTCTACTGTAAATGAGAAGTAGTTGGTGGGTGGTTTGCCACAAAGCAGTATTTTTTCTATTTTTTTTCCCTCTTTCTGCATCCATTTTTTTTTAATTTGAAAAATTAGAATTTGAACTGAATTTGCACCTCTTACGCCCCTCTAGCTACACGTTTTCCAAATCCTTTTTCTTTCTTTTATTCTCTATGTATTTATTTACATGCCTATTTATTTATGTATCTGGTTCTATTCTGACTCCAACTTCCTTGGTTTTTTGCGTTTCACTTTTCCCTGTCTTTGGGGAAGTAAGCCAGAAACCATCCTAGAAGACCATCCCAGCAGGGTGACATTAAGAGGACATCTACTCAGATGGGCTAAGGAATGGGAGAGAGCAACAGCATTTTGATAGGCATTTTGAACAAATCTGGGTGACAGAAGCTGGGAGGACCCAAGCTGAGCAAAGGCATCTATCATCCAGTCTGTCTGTCTTAGTTCCTGTTTATTTTCCATCTTCTCTTTCTCTCTGTAACCACCCTTGTATAACAAAATTACAATCATATTTTGTAATGCGAAGTCACACAAAGCTATTATTTGCTGTCTTCTCTTCCACATTGAATGAAGCACTCTGACTCCACTACCTAACTAATTGCTTTTGATCTTGCCAAAGTTCAAGTTACTGTATCTGATCTTCATCACAGCAACCTACATTTCCACTTAATGAATACTGAAGAGTTAGACACTAGAAAGCACCTTTGGTCAAACAGCTTGCCTTGTTCAATCCTCAGTAGATCCAAGCAATTATAAATCTGTCAGTCCAATCTTCTTTGCCTTCAACATAAGCTGCGATGGTTTCTAATACAATGGAGAGTTTACCAATATTTTTTTTTTCTGGAGGATTTTCTGAGGAGTGGGTTTGATTATGTTACATATAGCACCTGGGTCCCTTCTCAGTTCAGACATGTAGGTTGAGCTACTGAGGACAGCTAAAGTGTGCATCAATGAATTAATATTTTTATCTACCTGAAACAGCCTTTATGATATGGAAACCAAAATAAAACTCTGCTTCCTAGGGGAAAAAGCAGAGATTCAAGAGGAGATGGCAGAGCCCTTTAGTCGGCATCATTTGATGCTACGTGCCAACAGCCACTGCAAACCACTGGACAGCAGCTGGGCTGACAGAAGTGCGGTGCAGGTGTGGTTGTGGAAGACATCAGTGGAGAGGACCACAGGAGCTCGCCTCACCTGCTGCACAGCACAGACTTGCCCCTTGTTTGACATCAGCAGAGCTGAGAGTTCCTTCCACATGTCTGACAAACACCATGAAATCAGGACCACCTGGGTCTAACAAAATGTCTGTCAAACCTAACCCAGCCTTTAACCCACGCTTGGGCTCAGACATTACTGTTACCCTTCTTCCCTACAAGTATTTGTTTTCATAGTGACCGATGAAATTGCAAACCTGGCCATTTCTTCATGAGGATAACATAGAGGTGTAACCTGGAACAGTGTGTTTGCAAGTGCCTGGAGGCTGTTGCTCTGGGTCCTGCCCAGCAGCCCTGGCTGGGTGGAGAGGCATCATGACAGCCTGGGAAAGCCTTTTGGTAGCATCCCAGGTGAAGTGGTTTTGTTCAGATGCAAAGAAACAGCAAAAAAAGCAGGAGAGTAAGGGGAGGAGTAGGAACCTCATCCCTGGCTGTCTTCAAGGCCAGGCTGGGCAAGCTGTGAGCCACCTGGTCTAGTGGAAGGTGTCCCTGCCCATGGCAGGGGGTTTGGAATTAGATGGTCTTTTAGGTCCCTTCCAACCCAAACCATTCTGTGATTCTTGCATGACCCAGCAGAAAATGCTTTCCCGGGGGAAAGAATTCAGGAGCAAAGCAGCAACAGCCAGCAATGCAGCAGGAGGGGAGGCCCTATAAGGCGTTACCTTGAGGTCACCCGCCCAGGTACTAACCTTGGTATTCTCTCATCTGTCCCCGCGTGGCCCCCAGCATGAGCACTGAGGACAGGAGAAGAAAGGACCCTATACCTCCTGGGGCATAATAGCCCTACTTATCTTTTAGCTGCAATATTGCCCATTTGTGACTAATTCACCACACCCTCTCATCAGAGAATGCCTGTCTGTCACTGCTGCCTATGTGTCTCCCACCATCAGCAGTCCTTTTCCAGTATATTTCTGCCTCAGACTCACTCATTTTCATGTTTTTCAGGCTGCATCTCATTTTGTTCCCTGCCATGCTTCTGTTCTCCCTGGGCGCTTCTGTAGCATTCTTTTGTCCTGGCAGGTGTTTGCAGCTTCTCCTAGCTTCATATCATCTGCAAGCCTCAGTGTTTACTTCCATCTTCTGCATCCCAATGAAGTCATTTGGGAAGAGAGGCGCAGTCCTGGGAGTACCTTGGCAGACAGCACCGGGAATGCGGCTCCAAGCGCTGGAGCAGCATCCAGAGAGCTGAAGGTCAGGATTCACCCTGAGCAAACCACGGAGGGAACCTCCAACATAAACATGTCCTTTGTACTTGCTTCTTACTTGTCAGCACCCGCTGAGCCCAGGCTCAAGATAAAGCCAGGCAAATGATTTATTGGCTGGAACTAATCTTCTAACACAAAAGATAAACTATCTGTGTGTTGAAGGGGCAGTGAAGGTGCAATCCATTAGCTGACAGTTTACTCACCATCTTACACTTTACTAATAATACTTTATGACAAAAAAGGAGATATAAGCATATTCTATGACCTGGTCTATATGATGAAATCAGTATGCAGTGTTACAAGTGCAACTTTGTAAGTAAATATTTGTGGCAAAATTGCTCTGACACCTGCATCTGTTTATTGAGGTTAAAGCAGAGAAATAAAAGCATAATTATATGTCACATAAAACAGTGAAATGTCTTACTTTTAGAAAAGTCTATGGGCCAAAATATATATGTCAGCACAGCTGGAATAAAATTCTCCATTTTTAATAGTTCTACCAGATAGTTTTCCCATGATTCTTTACAAATAGATATTTTCACAAAAAGATAGGTTTCCAAACAAAAATTTTGAAGTTTGTTTGTAAAAAGTTATACATGAGATTATACTTTCAGAAGTAGAGGGGTTTTGCTTCTAATCTTTTAACTGAAGCTGCTCACAGAGGTTGATTGTATTAAAGCTGCATCTTTTGGTGAGTGTGTTAGCCACTGAAACAAATTCACCCATTGTGCTGCTGTCCATAAGGAACAGAAGGTGAATTTAAACCAGCAAAGGAGCCCAGTCCAATTTCCTGAAGGCTCATAGATTTTCGTGCTGATAGCCACCTGCTGCTGGGATTTTCAGACTTACAGTGAGTGCTAGGCTCTCACTGATCTAAAACAAAGAGAACACTCAAAGAAGTGAAAAATAGCTCGTCTCACCTGGTCCTGCTTAGCTATCGCCTGCATGGTGATTACCATAATTACACTAATGTGCTTATCTGGCCCTGAAAGCAAATACACAGGAGGCTGATGCTGCTTTTATCTCCAGTGCTGGGAGAAACTGTGAAAACATCTTCATCTGGCATCAGCGAAGTGTCCCTGGCCAAGCCCCAGCCCAGGACAGCATCTTGGCCAGTTTGTGCCATCCCACTCACAGGCAGTTTGGCAGAGCCAGAAGTTTTGTGGAGCTAAGGCGTGAGAGTGGGACTGTGATTGCAGGTGGGTCCCATTTGGACGTCAGACTGGCTGGCATCATATAGTTCATCCAGTGTAAAGCAGCTTGAAGGTTGCTCTATGTTAAGCCAACACCACAGGCAAGTGCAAGCCCATGTTTTGTGGAGGCAGAAAAGGACTTTGTCAGGCTGCCTTTGCACCCTGAATTTGGGGCATGTAATCCTCTGCTGCAGCCATAGAGCAGGGCCGTTGTCTTTGCGAGAGTACAAGGGAATGTTGACGTGAAAAGGCCATTCAGCCGGGGAAGCAGCTGGGCTCTAATTCACAATGTTCCCTTAGACAACCGTAACAGATGCAGCGAAAACAGCCCCGTCAAGAAGAATGGGAGGTATATGGACTTCATAAATAACCTTCCCACACAGATGTCTTTCCCAGTGATCTCACTGAAAAAAAAAAAGACTCTGAAGGATAAAAGCTCAAGTACAGTGGAGCATGATGCCATGAGTCTTGCCAGAGTACCAGCGTTAGACAGTGAAAGAGGAAGGTGAACGAGCTGCATGGAAGAGGTGCTCCATGGGGATTCAGTCTTGCCAGAGTACCAGCGTTAGACAGTGAAAGAGGAAGGTGAACGAGCTGCATGGAAGAGGAGTTAAGAATTGTTGAAAGGTATTTGTAGGAAATCCAGACAAGAATCATAGAATCATAAAATCATAGAATATTAGTTTGGGTTGGAAGGGACCTTTAAAGAGCATCTAGTCCAACCCCTCTGCAGTGAACAGGGACATCTTTAGATCAAATCGTTCAGAGCCCCGTCCAACCTGACCTTGAATGTTTCCAGGGATGGGGTATCTATCACATCTCTGGGCAACCTGTTCCAGTGTTTCACCACCCTCATTGCAAAAAAATTATTCCTTAAATCCAGTCTAAATCTATCCTCTTTTAGTTTAAAACCATTACCCCTTGTCCTAATGCAACAGGCCACAACTTTTTTATAAGCCTCCTTTAAGTAGTGAAAGGCCACAATAAGGTCTCCCTGAAGCTTTTTCTTCTCCAGGATGAATAGAAGCATAGAATCATAGAAGCATATAATGGGTTGGGTTGGAAGGGACACTAAAGACCATCTAGTTCCAACCCTGCTGCCATGGGCAGGGACACCTTCAACTAGACCAGGTTGCTCAAAGACTTGTACAGTATAATAACCCTAACTCTCTCAGCCTGTCCCCATAGGATAGGTGCTCCAGCCCTCTGAGCATCTTCGTGGCCTCCTCTGGACTC
>NW_010237779.1:0-6884 GCF_000690775.1 Eurypyga helias
TCTATCCATCCAGTGATGCCATCATCTATAGTGATGCCCATATTGTCAACCATCCCGCATACTGCAACATTTCCATCACTTCCGAGAAACCAGGTGAAATTCCTAGCATTAAAACTTTTCCAGCCAAACACTGCTGATGTTGTCATTGCTAGCTTCAAGGGCATGGAGCAGAAGTCAGGAGCAGCCCTCCTGGATATCAAATATATGGCCAGTCACAGACATTTGGGTTTCATCAGTGAGGAGATCCTGTGCACAGACACAGAGCCAGCGAGAACATCCTGAGCAAGCCTGACTGGGCACAGTGACAGTTCCTTGCTGTCGTGGTGGTATCCGCAGCTTCCTGGCAGGAACTCCTGCCATCCAGCAGCTTAGGTGGCTGCGGTTGGTGGCTGTGGAGCGGGGAGCAGAGCTGCAGGCCTCTGCCACACTCCTGGAACAGAGGAGGGACCCTGCCTGCAAACCCCATCTGACACCTTGCGCTCACTGCTGGCCATACCGGGCTGCAATCCACTCCTCATCTGCTTCTGCAACCTAAATTCTGGGCCACACAGAAGAAAGTGGCATCAAAAAATAGTGTTTTGGCTGCAGCTTCTCCAGCACGATGTCTTTTGTTATCTGCTTGCCTTTTCCTATCCCAGTGCAGCTACAGGGTGCAAGGGGAGGACATCGATAGCTGTGGCTGCTGCTCCCACAACCAGAGGTAAGGTGCTCTCACGGGCAGTGTCACGTCACCTCCCTCCAGTGTTTGCACAGTCACATCACCTCCCTCTGCACTGGGGGGGTTGGTGGGGAGCTGCAGTTGGAGCGAGTCCAGAGGAGGGTCACAAAGATGCTCAGAGGGCTGGAGCACCTCTGCTATGGGGACAGGCTGAGAGAGTTGGGCTTGTTCAGCCTGGAGAAGAGAAGGCTCCGGGGAGACCTTATAGCCCCTTCCAGTACCTGAAGGGGCTACAAGGAAGCTGGGGGGGGCTTTTTACAAGGGCCTGTAGTGACAGGACAAGGGGTAACGGGTTTAAATTGAGAGTGGGGAGGTTTAGATTGGACATCAGGAAAAAGTTCTTCCCAGAGAGGGTGGTGAGGCACTGGCACAGGTTGCCCAGAGAAGCTGTGGATGCCCCATCCCTGGAAGTGTTCAAGGCCAGGCTGGATGAGGCTTTGAGCAACCGGGTCTAGTGGAAGGTGTCCCTGCCCATGGCAGGGGGGTTGGAACTGGATGATCTTTAAGGTCCCTTCCAACCCAAACCATTCTATGATTCTTACTGTGCTGCTGGGGGTGTCCCTGGGCTCAGCAGGGACCACGCATGGTGAGGGGAGGCTGCCTGTCGTCACGGTCTGAGTGAGTGCCTGTCACGCCAAGGACGGCTCGGAGAAGGCCAGAGACGGGGCTGACATGGTGCTGGCACAAGCCTAATGTTTGCGGACTGTGGGTACTGCTGTGTTTTGGCTGGAAGAGCTCTCGCAGTGAGGTGGCTGGCAGTGCTGGACTAAGCTCCAGCATTCACTGCAGCTCTTGCAGGATGCTGCAACAGCTTAACTCCCCCTGGGAGAGATTATAAAACAATAAGTTGTTGGTTTATATGTTTAATGTAGTAGTAAATTAGATGAGGAGCTCAGCATTTAATTGTGAAGCTCAAAAAGACAGATATCCATGAGCCCTGACATCTTCCCAATGGTATTTTGCAACATCATGGCACAGGCTGGTCAGAGCCGATCTCTTTCCTTCGAACACTTATTTTCATAACCAGGAATGGTGCTCCAGTGCCTGTGGCAGAGGCTCCAGGAACAAACCTTCCCTCCTCGCCCCTCTGACACCAGTGGGATGCACAATCCCTCCGGCAGGCAGCATCCCTGAGTGCTGCAGCAGCTCAGTGCACTGATGACAGCCTGCAGAGCAGTCCGGAGGCTGCAGCTCTGCTCGGTACGGGCAGGGCTCTGGGCATCTCCATTAGTTTTCCTCTTTGCCCCAGCTGGGTTCGCCCACCCATGCCCTGAGCAAGCCTGGCCAGGAGGGCATGGGCCAGATCCAAAGGCTATGGCCCGATGAAGCAACGCCATTTATTTGGCTGAAGAAGTTGCCCCGCTTGCTCGGCTGGGTGCTTCCGCCAGCGCAGCCGTGTTGCTGTGCGCAAGTCCTACCTCTTTGCCGAAGGCCAAAGACCGTAAACCAGAGCAGGGCTGTTTTGGGTGGCACAGCCCAGGCTGGTGAGAGTTATTCACGTACAGAGGGCTCCTTCGACAGAGTCACTACTTACTGTGCCTGTCATCCTGCCCCCTCGCAGGTCTCACCCTGTCTCCTCGCAAGCACGTGGTCAGAAGCAGCAAACCCCACGAGCACCTGGGCACATAGCCAGCATCCTCCCCATCTTCCTTCCCTGGGTTGTCACACCAATTTGGGCAGTATCCCTGCTGCAGCACGTGCTGGGGGCTCAGCTGTGATACCAAACCAGGGTGTCACAGCTCCTGGACCTGTTCCAGATTGTTTGATTTATTAAATTTATTTTTAAATTATCTTTATGGTTTCCTTTTTGGTTTGTTGGGTTTTTGGTTTTTGGTTTGGTTTGGTTGGATTTTTTTGTTGTTGTTGTTTAGTTTGTTTTTTAATTTTTCCTTCCTCCACCTTAATCTCATGTTGAACTTGTTGGCACCTATCCACAGAGGGCTGGGCATACCTTTAACAGAAAAACTTGCTCCCAAGCAACTCCCACACGGACTTTATTCTGAAGCAAAAGAATTTAATTTTGAATAAATAAGTTTTGGACTAAAATTGTTTTTACTCTACCTATTCAGCCAGTTGCTCTTGGATAGTTTCTCCAGTGGTGGTTATTTTGGTCTGATTTTCCATCCAAATGCTGATGTGCATGCAGTTTACTCAGTACGATGCTGGCACCATGAAATGGTCCCTTCCAAAAAGTTCATTTTTGCATGACAAACGGTTCACATACATGGGGTCTCCCAAGACAGTGTCTCCCAAGCGTTGCATCCAAGCATTAGGTGCTTGGGAGACCTTGTCTTCTGGCTGGACTGGGCTAGGAGTGTAACCTTCAGTGGTTTTATTGTTGTTGGACCGTGTCTTTGTCTTGGATCAAACATGAGGGGTTTGGGGCATAGCAATAGCACTTCATAAAGAGGAAACAGATGACAGTTCTTTTCCTGTGTTAGCTTTGGCATGGGTCGGTCTTTCTCATAAAATAAACTCTTAAATTAAGCTGACGAGGTTTCAAACTAGACAGGCTATCACGGCATGGACCAGAGGGGAGGAAGCAGAAGAAGGTGTGACCCATGGCTGTGCTGAGCAGTGGAGGGGGGTGCGTACCAAACAGTTACACGAACCCACCACAATTACAGGCTATATAATCGTGTCCAAGTTGTCCCTCAGGAATGGTCCTGATGAGGAACCACAATCCTGACACAGACCAGGGTGCAATATGACACGCTGGACCTCACACATGCTTGTTTTGCGGGTCTCCAAGATATAGGACATGGCAGCTGTACCTGCACCAGTGACTGGAAGGTGCCTGGGCTGTTCTCTGGCTCTGCGGCAGCTAGACTGGGGGGACCCACACCAGTGTGATGGAACTCTCCATCACCTACAACAGGGTGGTTGCACTCAAGCTACTTACTGGGAAAGGTCCTTGTCCCACACTAACTGCCAGAGCGTCCCCAGGAAGGGTTTGGAAGAATCATGTTCATCATGGATGAGCCATGGTGGGCCACTGAGGTTGAGCCCTGGGGAATGCTACCTACCATGCACAAGGTGCTAACAGGGTTGTACCTAATGAGTATCCAACTGACAGGATATTTGAAGGAATGCTCCAAATTTCTTTCCAGTGCGGGTGCATTTTGACTTGTTTTTGTGAAAACCATCCTGAGTGTCAATGTATATTTGCAGAAGAGGTGTGAAGGGGGAGCTGGTTGCTGCATTTACCCTGGCACCACAGATGCTGAGAGGGGCTGCTGGAAGGAGCAGAGCTCTGGCTGTATGCTAGATAAGAAGCTCTGCTTTGCCTTAAACTGGGCAGGACCAGACCCCAGCAGACTGTCATCATTATGCTCTGGAGAACTGGTTGTCTGAGCAAACCACCCACCATACCATGACGCATATCAGCCTCCAGTAACCTTGAAGGCAGACGAGTCAGCCCATGCCATCAAGATCAATCCAAAGATGTTGCACGTACTCCCTGGGACCTTCATTCCACGTGCAATATTTTTCTTGGAAAGCACTCCTGACTGCTGCATCCCCAGTGGGCATGCTGGTTTGGAGGGCAGCAGGAGATGTGCACTGGCAAGGGCTGAGGATTCAAGCATGTTAATTAGTTTGTGACAAATTAATTCGGGAAAAGATGGAGATTGCAAGGGGCAAGCAACGGAGCCAACAGACTTCACTCATCATTCTGTTCTACCTCCCTGGCAGATCTTCTTCTCTGAGTGCCTGGGAAGGGCTGAGCTCGGGCTGCCCCATTTGAGGCATCCCTACAGCATCAGCCTGTGCCTCAAGCTTATTTAAAAGCAAACCAGACGGGCAGCAGAAGTGCTCAAGCACAAACCCGCAGCATGCGTAACACAGCTCAGGAGCCGCTGTGTTCCACACGCCACCAGTTGCGTAGCCAAGTAGATAGCCCTGGGGTGCTGGTGGCTCAAACACCACTTTTTCATGGCTGGAAAACAGTTCTATTTATTGAACATTCACTTCACACTCGAGAGCTAAAAACTTCCTTTTCCCACCTTCTGTCGGAGACGCACCCACCTCTGGCATGTAACCGAGAACGAGCTGCTTCCCAGGGGAGAGGAGCTTAATGACTCACGGAGATTCGCTCTCTGCTCAGCCTGTGGGCTCTGACGTCTGTGCAGAAGCATCTTGGTTCTTCGAGAGTAGAGCCCCTGTAAAACCACCAAGTTCCCTGACTTAGGGCAATTGCATGAATGGAAAAGCTCAAGGACAGTGAAATAAAAACGTGTGTCAGACAGCAGCAGCCGGTGAGTGCTCAGGCAAGACGGTCGATGGGTGTGTGGTGGCCAGGGGAGCATCAGTGGGGACTTTAGTGTGGGGTCGAGCATGTGTAAGGAGCCTCCAAGGGGCTCCAGAGCCCCTCTGACCTCAGGGAAGGATTGTAACATTTAGCTGACCTTCACATCTCCCCCGAGGCTTGTTCAGTAAGTGCCTGATGATGGTTTTTGGTCCTTCTCCAAAAATATGCAGACATTTGGGGTATCTGGTTGCCCCAGCTGCCCCACGATGGTCACCCCAGTTGGGCAGCACCTACCTCGCAGCATCCAGGAGCAGACTTCCAGGCTCAGGCACACCAGCAGCGGGGTGGCCTGAGTTTAGTGTGTCTCCTTGGGTAAACCTGAGCTGCACAAAGCTCTACCAATGGACTTGGGGCTGTGACTGTGGGGAATGGAGACAATCACAGCAGCCCCTTAGGGATGGAGCACGTCTTCTCACCAGCCAAAGGGAAAGGGCATCTTCAGTGGGCCCATCAGCCATGGAGGGCCCCCACTTCCCTTTCTGTTTCACTTTCTGAGTAACTACAATGTGTGTGAAACCACGTGTGAGACATCCTGACAGCACTGCTCAGCAGAAGCCAGCCCATATTGCTGTCACCAGAGATCCTGTCGCTGCAGAAGCATGTCCTGGATTTTAAACATCTCGGATAGGATAGGATAGGATAGGATAGGATAGGATAGGATAGGATAGGATAGGATGTGATAGGATGTTTTTTTATCCTGGATAAAACATCTCTCCAGGTTTTTTTAACATCTCTGTTAGGAAAAGCCGTGTCGCATCTGCCAGGTGCCTGTGTCACCGAGGGTGACCTGACGGTGTGGCAGCTGAGCGAGCTCCTCGTGCTGTGCCGCACCCGGGCTTGCTGGTGGTCACGCTGCTCCGCCACAGCCCAGGCTGGGAACACGTGTGTGATGTGCCTCTGGTCCCACCGGTGTGCTGGACACCTCTGGGATGAGCAGCATCTCCTTCCCCCATGTCTTCTTAGAACATGTTGGAGAACCAATGCAATGAGAAGCAGGTGTTTTCCTATCCTGGAGGTGTAAAACAGCAACAGGGGTTCCCAAATTAGTTGTCATAGTTAATTATTTTTCTCAGTTTATTCATACTTCGGGGGCCCTCTACCCTGCTGACTTTTCCGAGTGGAAACGTGGGCTGTCTCCACCAGCGCTGCGGGAGTCACACTGTACGTTGCAGATGGAAATGTGGTGGGTGTGGTCTCTGTTTGCTGTCTGATTGCTTCTAGACCCGGACCCTCCTGGGAAGTATTGCATATGCAGATAAAGCGTGGTGAAAGCCAGGATTTAAATTCTGAAATGGACCTCAAGAGAGAGGAGGAAGAAAAAACCTTTGGCAGAAGATAGACCCCAGCAGCACGTGCCCACCTTTGACTTTGGGAAGATAACAAAATTATTGCTGAAGCCATCAGGAGCTTCCAGTCTGAGGTTGTTTGCCACACACGGCCGCTGGTCACCTAACAAATTTTCTGGGTCCCAGGTATTGGGAAAGAAATGCTATCAGTGATTTCTGAGCTAAACTTTACACCACTGACCCTCTTCATTGATGTTTCTGTAAGAGGCTGGGCTCCTCTGACCTGTTTACTGAAAAGCGATTTGCACTGCTCTTCATAATCAAAATACATCTCTAATGAGTTCTTGTGGCTCTGTGATGCACATGGCCATCCCGCCCCAGCTCACCACTTCAATGTGGCAGTGGGCATTTGGGGTGTGGGAGGGGGCAGGGCAGCCTCCTCCTCTCAGGGGTTTGGACCCACGGCACCAGGGAAGGTGAAAGGTGTTCACAGGATTTTTAGCATGGGCTGCATTGCCTTTTTCCAGGAAGAGTTCAAACCATTCCCTCAGGGCCAGGATTAGGCCAGCAT
>NW_010237779.1:6903-36693 GCF_000690775.1 Eurypyga helias
CTAGGACCCCACGCAGGCACAGGAGGGTGACATCTGCCCACCCAATCCTTCCCTGCAGAGAAGCAACAGCTTCAGTGGGGGCACCCCAAGGGCCAACTGGAGCCCTCTCTGCGCCGCTGTGCCACGCTGAGTCTCCAGCAGCCCCAGAAGAGACGATGGACCGTGGCATTTTTGTCACTCAGGTCACAAATCGCCCTGCAGAGAGGGCAGGCAGGCTCTCCCCTGCACAGAGGCACTGAGGATGGGGTTCACAGGCAGAAGATGCTGGCTGCTACCACCTTCCCGGTTCCTTTCATCATCCCGGTGTGCAAGCCTTTGACGTGCAAGCCTTCGCATGCAGCACATAAACAGCCGCTTGCAAACAATATTTGCTGCGTTAGGCAGGGTGGAGCTGCCCTCTACTGTCTCCCTTCCATACAACTGCCCGCTTGGTTATTAGAAAATAAAGGGCCCGTATGGATACGCCGCTCTGCAGGCAACGGGGCTCTTCGGGAACAGGCCAGACTCCCCCGCCATGCCGCGGCTGCTCCTGGAAGTCTTCCGAAATGGTATTTCTGCCGGCTGGCAACTTCTCCATCTTCAGTCATCCATTGTACCGTGCATGAGAAAGCGAATTTGGACTCGCAAACACTGAAGCACCTGTGTTGCAGGAAGAAGGTGAAGGGACGGAGCAGCTTGGTGCTGATTCTCAGATGCTTCAGTGTCCCTGGATGCTACTTATGCTTCTGGGTTTTCTGATGTTCCAGCTGTTTCTACTCCTGGCAGAGGGGATCTGATGGAGGGCTGGTTTAGTCACACATAAACACAAAGTCCCTTGAATAAAATTCAAAAAGCACATTTAAATGCTATATTTTAAAGCAAATCTCCTCTACTCTCACAGAAGGGGTCTGGAAGCTCCGTGCAGCAGAACAACATCAGCTACGGGCATGTGGTCAGCAGAGCATCCGTCCCGGTGTCACCGCACAGATGACAGTGCTGTTGGCTCCTGGGGTCTGCGTTTGCAGCCGCTGGCTGAGCTGGCAGAGCTGGTCCTGAGAGCTCACACGCGTTGCTTGGGTGGTGGTGGTGGGTCTCCAGAACCTGGTCTTGTTTATTCCCTCTGACCAGGCAGCAGCAGGACAAAGTCCCAGCTCCGTCTGTTTCTGCCTGAAGATGGCTAGGTCTTCTCAAGGGGTTTCTCAAACATGCTGTGGGAGATGCTCTATCCATCCACGCCCAGGGGTGAATGCAGGTGGGGAACAGAGGGGACAGCTGTGACTGTAAGCTGAGTTTTGAAGTTGCACTGCTGTTTAGCTTCACCTGACACAAGGATGCAGTGTTACCCCAGGTTTTCTGTAAAGCCTCTTCCCATACCAATGTCAGAGAGAGGCTGGATAGGAGGTGAAAATACACCTGACTTTTTAATGCCCAGGCAGGTATTATCTCCAGCTGTGCACAATGCCAGAGGATGGCTCTGCAGGGAGAGCCTTGGAAATGCAGTTTTCACTTACCATAACAAGAAGAGTCAATCCAGGAAGGCCAGGCACAGGTAAAGACAGCCCCTGCCATTGGTGCCTGTGGACGAGCAAAGGGACAAGAGCATCCCTTCACCAGGGAGTGGGAGGATGCCTGGGTGAGGTGTTTGACCACAGCATCCCATGGAGATTCAGGTCCAATATGTCATGTGGCATCTCTGTGTGGGCAACCTTATTTTACTGAGCTCTGCTTGCCTCCTGTTTTCTGTCCACTGCCGTCCCCAGCGGGCTCAGCTCCCGCTGAAGCTTCCCAGCTGCCCCAGCCAGGTGCTGGGTGGGCAAAGCTATGGATTCTAGTGGAGGGCGTCCCTGCCCATGGCAGGAGGGGGTGAACTAGATGAACTTTGAGGTCACTTCCAACCCAAACGATTCTGTGATTCTCCTCCAAACTCCTGTCATCCTCAAAGGAAAGTCCCCATGCCTGGAGGTGCCTGCAGACCATAAGCAGCAGGAACTGGGGGAGCAGTCTGGGGGTGCTAACGAGGAAGAATAGAAACTTTATTTCTCTTGCTCAACTTGGAACAAAAGTGATGGTTTAAAACTGAACCATCCCCCTCTTGCTTTCTAATTTAACGTGATTGATGATAATTTGGTTGGACAGCCGCAATTCTCACAAATACCTTGGTGTCATTTCGGGGAATGGAAAAAGCATTATGTTGATTTGAGCTGCAGAATTACCAGTGGCCACTGAAGTGTACAAATAAAAATAACACTTCCAGGACAGTTTGGGATTGGAATATTAAAGGCGTCAGTGGTTGCTGCTTTCAGGAAATTGTAGATGGAGCGATTCAAATGTTAAGTGTTTTAAACATAGCTAGCAATACAGCAGTGTTTTAATTAAAAGTGCCCAGATGTAATTAATTCTTTTAACAATTCAAGCAGGAGATAAAAATGAGGTTCTCACCCTTTCGTAAATCACTGTGCTACATTGTGTTAGCAGGACGCTGTTAAGGGATGGGTTTGGTTTTTTTTTCTGGAGAATTCAAGTATTATTCTGGGTCTACAATAGCAAAAAGACATAGACGGAACTATTGTTTTGCCCAACAGCAGACAGCAAGTGAGCACAGAACCTGGAAGAGAATAACATCCCCCTTCCAGCTCTTGGGCTTTGAGGCCAGGATGGCCCAGTATGGCAATTTTGTGAGACGCTACAGGGCCAGGATCTCCATGGGCTGGTGTTTTGCAACCATTTTGCCCTTGTTATGTGTTAGAGGGACCAGCTATAGGAGATCCCTGGCAGGGGAGACCAAGGCCCAGGTCTGGTCAAAAGGGGCATGTATCGACATTCTTCACTGCTGAAAACAGGTCTTCTGGACAAAATCCTTTTGAGAAGAAAGAATTACTGCCACCTCCTGCCCGGTGACCCTCCATCAACTCCTGATAGTCCCTGGGGCTGGTGGCTGGCAGCAGCCTGCATGGGGTCTTGCTGTGATCGTGAAGCACAGGTCCTGTGTTGTTGCTCTTGTGGAAACCTGAGCCCATGACTGAAACTGAAATTCTGCTTAAAAGCTTGAAGGCAGAGCTGTCTGCATGAGAGCCGGAGATTTGCTCCCCTCTTCAGACCTCACAGAGGCTCAGCCTTCTCTGGCCTGGAGTTACTCAGAAATTAACACTGCGTGGGATTGTGTATCCACCTAAATCTGGCAGCGCCTGATGCTCTGTTAGCGTGGATTTCGGAAAAGAGTCCTCGTCCTAGCTGCAATCTCATCCCAGAGATAACCGTGACACTCTGACACCATTTCTGCCTGGACGGCAACACTGCGATAGCGGAAGTGATGCAAAACTGAACAAAGATGCTATTATTTATGCATTTGTTATCCAACTCATGTTTATAAAAGTGGGTATTTGTAGTCCTTTCCCACCAGCCCTCCCTAGGGAGGCACCAATACACGTTGCGTGAAGCTTTCTAGGCGTGCCAGATTTCTCACTCAGCTGCGCTCTTGCAAAGCCTTGCTCTTTTGGCTCTTTGCTCGTGCTAGCGGCTATGTGTAATGCTGTGGATCCCACTACGTGCATAATTACCAACACAGACGCCAGTGCCAACGTAGCAAATTACAGGACAGACAGCACATGACAGCCTCTAACCGCACCGCCAGCGCCAAGGGTTTCCTTCACTCGGTGCGGTTATTGCTGTTGGAGAGGATGGCGGTGGGGACATGAGAGTGAGGAAGGCTTCGCTGGCCATTAACAGGGCTTGGTCTCTACTGTTTTTTTCATTTTCTAATTAGTTTGGTTGGTTTTGAAGCGGGCCAGAAGGAGAATTGGGCAAGAGATGGTAAACAGGGCAGGCACATGCTCAAGTTTCAGTGCTACGATGCAGCCGCTCCTGCGTGAGCCTTGATGCTTTTGGGGGTGGTAAGAATTGGGCAAGAGATTGGGCTCTTGCATGAGCCTTGATGCTTTTGGGGGTGGTGGGAGCAGCTGAAGGGCTACAGCACTACAGAGAAGTGCTCCAGGCTCACCCCTTCACTCAGGGACTTGTGAGTTGTCGCACATCCTCTGCCAGGCAGCAGGATGTAGGGTAGAGATGTGTTCCCCCCTTCCCATGGAAACCCTAGCCCGAGCCCCGAGATGCTCCCCACTCTTAGCAAGGACAAGCAACAAGGAGCTGGTGGGAGCATCCCTGCCCACAGGATGCTCTGTGGGCACTGTGCATCCCTGCTCCCCCGTCTGCTGGGGGCCAGGAACCAGAGGTACCCAGCGAGGGAAGTATCCTTGGGGTGTTTCAGTTTGGGCTGGAGGAGCCGCAGGACTGTGACTGCTCCTGCTCTGTCTCAGCCAGTTGATGGTGCCAGCAAAGATCCCTGCGGACACCCTTGGCTCATCCTGCTGTGTCACGGAGATTTTTTCAGACGTTAAGCCTGTATTTCTCCTTTCTTAATTTCATTCTTAATGTTCTTCGCTTAAGCCCTCAGGGCAGCAAATCGTAGGCAGGTTAGCAGGAATAGCTAAGTAGCTGTAATGAGATTTCTGCTCAGGACAGTCTTGCCTCCCCATTTGTCTGCATCATGCTGCTTCTGCCTGAGTCAGAGTCCCCTGGAGACGTGCCGCTTGCTGAGGTCTTCCCCCAGGATTTATTTTTAGTTCTTTCAAATCAGGACCAATTAGCTCCACATGCCTCTCCCTCTGTTCCCATGTTTCACCTGTGCTTCTGGGAAAAACTTTAGCTCTCAGGAATAACTGGAGACTGTAGGTTCTTCCCAGCTCTAGTCTGTCCATCCTCAATTGCAGTTGTTCTTGCAGTGAGGGGGTTTTCTGCAGCATTGCCAAGTGTGGGAATAAGGGCAGGGGTTCACTTTGGCATTGACTTTTCACACACATGGCAGGGCTTTTGTAGATCTCCAGCTTCCTTTCTGCTGTAAGAGCCACTCTGTCCTCCTTTCCAAGATTTACCAGATTCCTTTAAGATTCCTGCAGTTACTGCTTTCCAGTGACTTTATTTACTTTTCACTTTCATCCTGCCTCATTCTTTTTTATTTTGCAATTAACTTCTGTGAAGTCCTGCCCAACTCCTCCTCCTCCCCTTTCACACCTTTTTCCTCCCAGGAGTGAGATGCTTACTGCTGCAAAGGTCCACAGAGACTGGAAGTTGCTCTGAGCCCTAAAATGCAACCCTAAATGAGGCTTAACATCCTGGTGGCCCCAGTTTCACCCAGCTGATGGGAAATGTGCTTCATGAGCCTGCTCCGAACAGCCTGCACTTGGCTATGCCATGTCAAGCCTGATGGTCCTCCAGTGCTATAATCCTGCACCCTTTCTGCCCTCAGATACACCCCGAAGTCCTTTTGCTGCACCCCAAGGCATGCAAAACACACCCTTGGCACCCATTGCTATGAGGAGGCACCATTCTGACAGGCCGTCATGCAGCCCTTTTATTATTTCAGACCCTTTGACCTGGAAAACCCCAGAAAAACAAGTTATAGTGGCTGTGGGGGCCCAGTGCCTGGGCCAGCTCTGAGAAACTGGGCACAAGCCACTCCATGCCTGCAGGGATTGGGATGCTCTCCCTGGTGCTGGGAGGAGGTTGAAGTGGCTGCCATCAGATGGAGAGGTGCCTGCGTGGCACAGCCACGACAGCGCAGCCCCGCTGAGCAACACCAGCCATATGGGCTTGAGTAGCAAGGGCACAAAGTCTCCTGAGACCGTAGGGTGCTAAGACGTGTTGCTCTCATTGGCTCAGCCTACCTGGAGCAGCTTCTCCTGGAGTTTGCAGAGCTCCCCCCAGGTAGCCACCACTCTTGGGGAGCACATCGGGGTGCAGAGAGGCCAGTTTGGGCAGGGAGGTTTGCTCTGTAAATGGTGATGGGTAGTAATGGGGGTAGTGTCATCCACTTCTCCGGCACTGTGACCTCCTGCTGACCGAAGGCAGCCTGCCGACACCTGAGTGCTGAGCACCCGGCCAGACAGAGGGATGGATTCGTTGAAGAGGGCTGTCAAGGAGAGGGCTCCACGCAGTATTAAGCATTTTTTATTCAACATATTCCCTGCTGTTGCAGGAGGTTTTGACAAGGCAGTGTGCTTTACCAAGTCTATCTCTGACTTTGTTTTTTACTAGAGGTCTGTAGTTTGTTATAAGATGCTAGAAGCATGGTTGCTTTTTTTTTTTTTGGCCTGTGGTGTACAGGGAGATGTAAACGAGCCATCCTGGGGGCTCTGTTACCCATGAGTGTACGGTCACTGATGGATGTTGTCCCTTACAGGTCCATGCCTTTGCCAGTGCGTTTTCAGCCTCAGCTCCAGCCTCCTCCCATAATGTTTATCACCTCTGAAAACACCCACGGTATTTGAATCAGTCTGTTTAGGAGGTAATTGATGTTATCAGCTGTATGTGTCAGAAGGAATTTGTCCCTAGAGCAATTAGGTTGGTTGGTTGTCTTTCATGGGATCTCTCTTGATTTATATAAATTGCAGTAAATATAGGCTTGGCCTCCTGTTAGTCAGGCTGTGACTGGTCCGACCGGGGTGATGAAAAGCTCCTGGGTTTAATGCCTCTACATATTTTCTCACAGGCGAGTTCCTACATTTGCTGCTTGCGCGTGTGCAGGGATGGTCACGAGTGGTCCTCTCCGAGCCCTGCAAGCAGCAGCCACACACTGCGACACCGAGCAAAGCAGCTTCACATCTCCCCCGAGCCACCCCATCTCTCCAAAATGGTCATGTTGCGTTCAAATTCCTCCTTTGGTTCAAATTCCTCAGCTGGCATGAGGTGGCCCTCTTTGGCTCTTCCTGTTACGCTGCCAATGGATGTTCAAATAATAAGGGATGCAAAATGATGCCTTTCCTGTGACAGCCACGGAAGAAGGCTGTGCTTGTCATATGCAAATAGGGCCTGATCCAGGCACTGCAGGGTTTGAGTAAACCTATTGATGTACTTCAGCACACGTGTTAAGTGCTTGGCTGGGTCAAACCCTGAGGAAATGCCTGAGGTTCTGGGAGACAGAGGCGGGATGTGCTGGGGTAGCGAAACCCACCCCAGGGAGAGAGCATGATGCAGCCCCTGTTTAACAGACCAAAATAGCTCCTTGGATCCTTGGTCTGGAGACTCTCCCCTTGCGAAGCCTCTGCTCTGGGGGAGCAGGGAGGTCACGTCTCTGGTCATGGAACAGAGCAAGACATCTCCAGGGAGTGGTTCTGGAAGAGCTGAAATTGTGCCAAACCAGAGCTGTTCTGCTTGGCAAAGCCAGTTTGCCCTCATCAGCCAGACCTCAGACCTGCCCCATCCTTTCAGGAGCAGCCAGGTCCCCTTAAACACTCCTTCTCCTGGGGTTCCTCCGGATCATGACAGCCACCCCTGCCCTGGGGTGCCCCGTGTGGGTGGTGAAAGAGGTGAGATGAGGCCTTCAGGTCTGTTTTTCCATCCCAGTGGTTTGAAGAAACCTGAACCAACCAAAAAATAAAGCAGTGCTAAGGGCCCTGGCTGCTGCAGCTGGGACAGATCATGGGAGTGCACCATCATCCAGCACAACGCCGGCCCCAGCAGCAATCACGGTGAGATGCTGCCTCCATCTTTAATGACTTCCTTCCGCCCTGCCCTCCCTCATTATGCCTGGCCCTTGGCCCACGTGGCTCGGCTCACGATGCACAGAGGTCAGGTACAAATTACTTCCTGAACTGGGGTGCTGCCATCTGAAACGTGCTGGAGCCGTTACCCAGGATGAAGAATTATAACTTGCCCAAAAAGAGAAATCTTGGGCACGGGCAAGTGATGCTCACATATCTTACTGCTTCTGAAGATAATTTGAAGCATCCTAAAATGCCTAAGAGGGTGCATGAATACATATTCTAGACAATATTAATGCCTCACATGTTGACACAACTGTTAAGCAACAAAAAGCAGGTGAGTAAAGAGAGGAAGGTGACTGATTGCTGCAGGGACCTAAGGGACGGGAGAGCTGGGGGACAAACACTTTTTTTTTGGCTTTGCCCAGAGGCAATTCTCTCATTTTCACTTCCAGATTTCATGTGTTCCTTTAAGGTGAAGGTCCTGAGTCAGGTGCGGTTTGCTCCAGGGCCAGCTAGAGACAAATCCAGAGCAAATCCCTGGATTTCTTCTTGCTGTGACTACTGCATGCAGGTATTTACTATGTGATGTTTAATCAAACTGAAAAATGCCTAAATATAATTATAGTAATAATGATAAACCCCAAACGACAGAACACAAGAAGACACCGAATTAGCCTGAAATTAGTAGGACTGTCAAAAATGAGAAAAATGCTAGATGTCAGTGGAGCCTTAATTCCCACCCACCCTGGGCTGACAGCCTGTAATTGCACCGTGACACACTGGTTTGTTCACAGGGCTGGGGTGAGGGTTTTCGGAGGAGGGAGGTGGCAGGGGAGGAGAAGCAAGCTTCCCGGCGTGGCACTGCCAAGCATGGCCGGCGGTGATGGTCACCCCATGTCCCAGCTCCAGCCTGGCATCCTCTCCTGCACCAGCCACAGGGCTGTGTCTGGGACCTTCACCTCCTTCGCCTATCCCTCTTTTGCCTTCACCTTCCACCTCCAGTGCGTGGCTTGGTTGTGTGCGCCCAGGAAATCCCTGCACGGGCTTTATAATGATTGACTTCCTCCCAGGTACTTCTGTGACGCTGCCATCGTGGCAGCAATCTGAACGATGCCGTCTCCTCTGTCCCTGTGCAGGCACAGGCAAGCTTCCCCTCTCGGTTTTGCAGCGGGGGAGCTGGGGTCAGTCTCTTCTCATGTGGGACGGTCAGGACAGGATATTTACAGCGTGCAGAGCACATTTCAGTGTAGCCCTCCTCAAAATCACGTGCACCTTTTGCTGTTCGCAGGGCATCTGGGACATGGGGAGGTCAGGGCACCTTTGGGTTGATAGGCCAGTGGCATCACTTAGAAACATCACGAGTTCAGCAAGGGCAGAGCCCCGTTCTTTGGCAGGGTCATCGGCTCCTTTAACTGGTCACTTTAGCAAGTCACTGGCCCTCTTCCCCTTTCACTCCCCTTCTTTCCTTCCCAACTGCATCACGCAGGCAGGAGCCTGTCCTGTGCACAGCCCAGACATGTTCTCGGAGCATCATCTCTCCAGTCACGGATGGGAGCAAGGGTCCCAGTTGATCTCCAGTACATGACCATGTAATTAATTTTCCTAATGCACAGGTTAAGTGAAAGCTGCACAAGAAAGTTGACTTGGATGCTGCTGAAGTACAGCTAAGCAGGAGCGATAATATATTGCATTTGTGTACCTCCGACCAGCTATTTGTTATACTATACACCATGCTGGTAGAAACATGTTCTGAAGGATGAAACTAGTGGTTTAAAATGCTGACTTATCAGATTTTCTGAGTACTTTGATTACTTTTTATTTTCTGTTTGCACAGCACCATCTAAATCCAGCTTTCCCTCAGGTCTTAAACTGCAAAATCTGCAAACAAGCCCCATTTACAGGGAAACCCAACCCTTCAAATGTTCTTCAAAAGCATGGCTGCTATGAGGGAAAGACTGCAGGTGACCCTCACCATCTGAGCAATGATGCTGACCTTCCTCAGTCCTCCCAAGGCAAGGGGAAACACCCCGGCATCTTCCCCATCTCCAGCTCTTCCACGGTGGTGATTTCATGGTTCACCTCAGCAAACCATCAATTTAAGAGGAGAATTATCCGCTGCATAATGACACCTTCCAGCCTGCTGACAGGAGTCCTTCTGCACTTTCTTGTAGGGGTATAAAAGCCACAGACAGGTCACTGGGATGTAGCTCTGAAAGCTAATGGATAAACTCCTGCTGAGTGACAGCAGAATTTGTCTACCAGAGCCTTAGGCCACCCTGTTGGTGGATGGGGACCCTGGTATGAACCTGGGTGGCCACAGGAACTGTGTGGGTATAAATATATATTGGATAAATAGGAAATTACTGTGTAGTGGGGACAGGTGAGTAGAATAAAGAAAACCATGTTGATATCTGCCTATCCTTGGATAGGCACAAGGAGCCCCTGCCACTCAGGGTGCTCCAGCTGACCATCTTCTGGTGGTCCAGCCAACCTCTCCAATGTTCAAACCTTCAGGGCCACAAGACCTTAATACAGTGTGAGGGATCCTCATGATCAATCAGATGCTGTAGCCACCCTGATGCAAAATATGCAGGTTAACCCCACTGCTGGGGCTCTGCGTGGTACAGACAGTGGTGGATGGACATCCTCACCTGCTCCAGTGCCAGTGTGTCCCTCTGAGTGACTCTGCACTGCCCTGACCTGTCATTAACAGAAGGAGACTGTGGAGCCTCTCTGTAAATTCGACTTTTGGTGGCCATTCTTTATTTGCAAACACTGAGACATCGCTGGGGCTGGACTGAGCCCAGCCACGATGGTAACTGCCCTTGTTAGGATGACAGAGGTATTGGGTTGATTGACCTCCAAGCCCTGGGGTTCAAGGGATGCCAACGTCCCTAACTGGGGAGCAGGAGCTGTGGGAATCCACCTCACCTCACCCGCAACATACAAAAGATACATTCAGGTGTTATGAGCAGGCTGTGGGTGCTCCGACTGTCCTGTGCCAGGCACATCGGTGGCTGTAATGTTTTATAAATTCATCTCCCCTGATCTTTGCTTTGGTCAGTTTTTTTGGCCTGCTGTCCCCCATCCACAGCCCCGGCCTGGGTTTGGCTGTCCTGGCGCATTGCTTTTTCTGTCATTGGTCTGAGCAGGAAAACCGTAAACATTTCAATATAAAGAAAATGAGGATCAAAACGAGAAATGAAATTTGGGGTGATTTTCCTGCCCTGCATGTGAGCAGTGGCTGAAAGGAGAAGCAGCCAAGGCTCACAGCTGCTGCTGTCGCCACTGCTCTCCAGGGAGCAGCCATGAGCAATCCCCACACCAAGCACCCCTGAATCCTGTTCCCAAAAGCAGCAACGGGTCAACCCTCCTCCTGTCTGCACGAAACCCAGAGACACCAGGGCATCGCCTCCACTGAGCAGCTTTCCTTACATCTCCCTACAGCAGGGATCAGCCCATGACCGTGAGCATTTTAAGGAGCGAGGAGCCAGATGCCCCCCTTTTCCCAAGCTGCCTTTTCAGCTTTGGGAGTGTGCATGACAGTCAGCCACCAGATTTTAACTTCTGCAGGTACTGAGCCCCATCATCCCTTTAATGCAGCCCACAGCTCCGTCAGATGGTGAAAGGATGTCACTTCCAATGGGTTATGGTTGTGGCAAAGGTGGGTGACGTGCCCTGCCTTCTGCCCCTCTAGTTCAGCTGCTTAGCGGGGCCATGGTCTTACTTTCGATCAGATAAGCAGCAAATTTGGCTTCCAGGGAAGCGTGGCAGGTTGCAAGCAGAGGCAGAGCTGGTGTGATCATCCCCCTCTCGGCTGCACATGCAAATACTTAAACCAGGGCGATCATGAGTTCTCTGTGTAGCCCCAAGGCATTTCCTACTTGCTTTGCGGTAGAAAACTCATGTGTGACAAGAAAATCTCTCATTTGATAGTTTTCCCTGTTTTAGCAGCAAACCTTCAGCTTTTCCCAGGGACCTTGGAAAAGCTAATCCTAACATCCATGGTTTCAGCTACCACCCACCATGCGTGCTGGTCATGAGAACACTGGATAGGTGAGGGTGACACATAACCTTGTCCTTCCACTATTTGTCTGCCGAGAGAAAAGCCCAGGCCCAGACCTCTTTCCAGGGAAGGGAGCAGTGTTAGATAGATGCTGAGGACTCAGAAATTATTATTCTTCCCTAAAGGAAGGGGGTTTAAAGCCTTTTCCAGGCAATGCCCTGCTCCTGGCATCCTGGGAGTTGGACATGGGAGTGTGGCTCACTTTGTGCAGAGACATGTCACTAGTCCAATGCAAAGGCCAGGCTAAGTGCCAGCCTGCCACAAAGCCAAGAAGCCAAAATATTCACCCTGTTGTTTGTTTTGGTTTCCCTCATGCTGCCTTGGAGCACCTGTGACCCTTGCATCCCCCAATGAAATGCTGATTAGTTTCTGTCAGGCACCCAGCGCTTGTCCCTTGCTGCAAAGCCAGCTCGTAAGTCACTGTGTAATTTGTTGCGGAACACAGCGGAGAGGTGTGTGATGGGACCAGGGCAACCCGGCCCCACTGAGACTGCGCACATAGGGCAGAACCTGCAGCACCTTCCTCAAGGGGAGAGGAGCACGCTGGAAGGGTGAAATGCATGAAAGGAAGAAAAGCAGCTAAGGAAAGCAGCCTGGGACCCTTTGGCATCTGTCCATGCCCCTGGCATTGCTCTGTTAATACAGCAAGAGTCAAAATTACTCTTAGGAAGCAAAGCAAGCTGATAGAGCTGAGGCAGAGCTAGAGCTCAGGTGTGGTGCTCCCCATCCTGCTTGGCTGATGCCTGGCTCTTGGGTACCCTGTGCCAAAACAAACCCAGCACTCAGGCGTGGTGGGCTCTCGCCTCCACCCAGGACATCTCTGGGAAGTGAATGGTGGGTTTACTAGAGGGAGAGGAGGCACGCTGAGGGCTGTCCCTGTACAGTGTGGTGCGGCTGCTCCCACACAGTTCCTGCTCTTTCCCCATCCAGCCTGGAGCCATCGCCCCCAGCGCTTTCCTGACTCACCTGCACAAACCACCCCCTCCCGCCCCGCTCCCACGGAGCAGTGTGAGGATGCACGTTTAGCAGAGGTGTGATGTTAATAACAAGGCGTAGGGCAACATAAACAGGAAATCCTGCCATGAGACACCTCCGGCACTTAATCAAGCTTCCAGAGCCAACCAGCACCTCAAAGACATGGAACAGCCCTATATCCGCTTGCAATGCCAAGTGGGAACGCTGCTGTCGGGGTGACGGAGGACTGTGCCTGGCCCGGTATTTGGCAGCCATACCGTCCCGAAAACGAACACGAGCGGGAGTCAGATTCCTGGCAGATCCAAAGGAGAAAGGTTGACTTGCCAAAACTATTTAGTCTATTCAAAGCAGAGTAATAGAAGCTTGTCTGAGTTGTGTCTACTATTAGTGGACCTGTTCCAGAATGGTAGGAGATGTGATGAAAAAAAAGTGCTTCCATTTTAATAACTAATTAAACAAGCTAACTCAGCCAGGGACCGCTGCTGTGGAACTGAATCCAAAACCTGAAAGAAATAGTGCCCGAAGCCTTAGCAGTGAATGAGCGATAGAGCAAAAACATCTGCCCCTTGGAAGAAGGTCAGAAAAAGCTGATAGTCCTCTTCCAAATGGAGAAAAACCTCTCCAGACTGGGGAATAGAATGGCTTCTGTTGGACCCGTGCCCCCCCAGCCCTCAGCAAGCTGGCCAGCGCGGTGGCAGATGCTCTGTCTGTTGCTGCGGTCTGGGCATATGGCTGCGTGTGAGCTACAATGGTCCAGGGTTAACGTGAAGCCAGGGGGATGCTGTGCTGCCGCGAGAGTGGCCAGAATGCCCCAGCCTGGCCCCAGCCCTCCTTGTGGTGTTACTGGTTTATTAAATCACTGGCTGGGCTGACAGCTCCCCTGTGTCCTCGTGGCTTTGCCTGCAAAGCTGGCTTAATTCCTGGCCTTGAAACAGGCTGGGAGCACGGCATGCAGGGGATTTACAGTTCTCAGCACATTTATCAGGGAAAACCAGGCCTTTTCCATGAACGTTTGGGTCACCACACAGCCTCCCCCATCATATTATGTCTGTGTTAGGGATCATGCTCACATGGGTTTCCTGCTGTCCCACTGACACCAGCTTTTTTGTGCAGCTTTTCCCAGTGCAGGGGGCATCTTGCCTTTCCTTGGGGCCATCTGAAATTTTACTGAATTTGTACAAACCTGGTCACCTGGGTGACCTTTGCCCTGCTGGCAAGTTTGGCTGAAATAGGTCAGTAAGGTAAAAAATTACTCCAGTGAGGAGCAGAGAGGCAGCAATAGATGCTCAGGAGTGTGCATGCCAGCAGGAAAGCATGCTGGAAGCACAGACTGAAGTGCTGGGCTGCTGGGATGCCAGGGTGCTGGGGTGCCAGGGTACATGAACTGGTGCAGGGGAGCACCAGGCCAGGGGCACGTGACAGCAGCAGCTACCGAGAGCACAGGCGGAGAGCTCATCCCACCTGTTTTGCACCCAGGACTCTGCAGCCAAATCAGGTGGGGAAAAAAATGCCTCAGCAGGTGCACTTGACAGCAAAATCTTCTTTTTTTTTTTTCGTCTCTAACTGGTTCCTCAGGCCAATCTGGAACAACCCAGAAAGGATGAGCCATTTATCTTTAAAGAGGGCAGTCACCCCTCTTGTGATAGTTTCTCTCTCTGCGGGCACAGCTGCCAGGCAGAGCAATAAATCTTTCAGATGTGTGCTGGTTTTGGCTAAGATAGAGTTAATTTTCTTCACAGTAGTTACTATGAGGCTATGTTTTGGATCTGTGCTGAGAAGAATACTGACAACATACTAATGTGGAATATTGACAACATACTAATGTGTTTAGTTGTTGCCAAGCAATGTTTACATTAAGTCAAGGACTTTTTCAGTTTCTCATACTGCCCCTGTGTTCCCAGCCTCTTCTCTACAAGAAGCTGGGAGGGGACACAGCCAGGGCAGCTGACCCAACCTGGCCAAAGGGACATATCATTCCATAAACATCATGCTCAGTATGTAAGTTGGGGGGAGCTGACGGGGGGTAGCTCGCTCTCTCTCAATGCTTAGGGACTGTCTGGGTGTCACTTGGTGGGTGGTGAGCGATTGTATAATTTCTTTTTCTTTCATTGTTGTTTTCCTGCTCATTACATATGATTATTATTAGTAGTAGTAGTATTTCCCATTACATAGTAATACTAGTAGTAGTAGCACTACTAGTCCTATTGTTATTTTATTTAATATATTTTCAATTATTAAACTTTTCTTATCTCAACCCACAAGTTTTCTTACTTCTGATTCTCTCAATCCGGAAAAGTGAGTGAGTGGCTGTGTGGTGCTTAGTTGCTGACTGAGGTTAAACCACAACAAGATGAAAGTACTTGGTATGAACCTACATTTACCTTTCTTCCTGCAATCCCTCTCGGCTGTGCAGGAGCAGCTCCTAAAGCTGCTCCCAGCCGGTTAATCCGAGTGCAGAGCCTTTTCAGGCTGCCTTGTGTCATATTTACTCTTGCTAGTCTGGGACGAGAAGGAGATAAAGCAACTCTTCCCACAGGAGGCTGCACTGGGGTATTTATTAGAGGAGGCCATTCTGCGTGCCACGGTGGCTGGGCTCTGCTCGTGTCCACATGGGATTTGTAGTGTACGTTTGATCCATGAATGCACATGGAGCAGCCCCGGCACAGATCTGCTGCCATGGAGGACCGGAGTCACCACCGGCACTGCTCCAGAAAGGATGTTGGAAAGCAATTCAGCCTGGGAGCGGCATGCGCGTGTTTATTCCAAACTAATTCATGGTGTGCCGGCTGGGGTGCTTTTGGCCCTCGGTGCTGGGGTTTGCTCAGCCGCCTCTTCTCCTGACCTCCGGGCTGCCAGGATAACGGCTTCTCTCCTCTTATCTCAGCTGATGCTATCACTTGTTCCTCCCATGCCCGCAGACGCATCATGTGGTGAAAACTCCCTCTGGGGAAAGCCGCCTTGCCAGCCAGCTGCCAGCGAGCCCGGCGTGATCCTTCATCTCAGAGCGAAGAGGGAAGGGGTCAGAAATAGATGTTTCTCTCCCTTGTAAAGCATCTTTGATCCTAAAAAGCCTGCACGGTATCCTGCCCTTTGATCTCTATATGGGAGCTGGCAAAGGAAGATTTCAGCTTAAACCCCTCGTAGCCCAAAGCACAAAGCTGCACTCTGTAAATCTGAATTGTTCCTGCCGCTGGCTCCTGCGTGAGCCTAGGCAAGCCCTGCGCCCCAGCATCACCCCAGGATATGGGACAAGGGCAGGTGTGGCCCTGCAAATAGGGGTTTGCCTTCTCAGCCTCTGCCTTTTGCCTAGTGGGGAGAGACTCTGCGAAAGCCGCGTGCTGGGGATGCTGGTCTCTGGACTGGAGCTGGATACTCAGGTCATTGCCTGTTTTACCACAGGAACAAGTCCCTGATCGTTGCAGGATTTTTTCTTACATGCTGGAATTTTGCTGAGCTCCAATAGCCCTGGGAGAGGGAGCCTTAGCAGCATCATGTCCGAAGGGATCCAGAGCCAGCAGCTGGAGCCAAGGAGGGAGGAATGGTGGCACAGCTTTCTGCTGGCTGACCAGAGGAGTCATTTGGGCTCTTCTACTCTCATTTACCTTTTAAAACAAGGTGGTGAATCAGCCTCATAATACCCAGCTTAAAAGACAACTCTGCAGCTAAAAATAGTCAATAGCAGGTAGCCGTAATCGCTTGGCGTAAGTGTCTGAGACAAACAGGTAAAAATGGAAATACAGCATTGGTTCCTTGAGCATTTTGCATGTGTGGCAGGTGTGGGGTGTATGGGGGAGAAAGGGGGGCAGGTTCACTCCTCATTACCTGCCTAATGATCAATAAAGTCTCCTAAGGTGCTGAGGCAATGCTCAAACATCCCAAGCAGATGGGCTGCGTGGCTTTTCTGTGCAGTAGGATTTTGGAGAGCAGCTGGCCATCTGGGCTCAGTAGTCCTCCTGTAAGCCATGGGTGAGACCCAGGGCTGAGGGCTTGCTCAGGCCTCTTGATTATAAGGGACATGGCATCCCAGAGGATTTGCGTGAAGGCCTGGTGATGGCAGGGCTGAGCCTGGAGCAAAGGTACATCCTGTGCCTTGTGAAAACAACTCTCCTGGCTTTGCCCCAGCAGCCCGAGCAGGGGCTGTGCCAAAGCCCAGGCTGCAGCTGGTGGGAGCAGGACCAGCAGAGATGGTCCCCTTGTCCCGGAGGGCTGTCAGCTGCCGGGAGAGAAACCTCCCGCGGTTGGGTCTCTCTCTGTCCCACACGATGAGTGTATGCCTTTCGGGTTTCTCCCCGGCGCATCACTTCAGGGAGATGTGGGTTGTGTTCCCTTGGTGCTGGCTTTGTTCTCCACTTGACAGGGGTAAAAATAGTAAAAGAGAAAGAAAGGGAGTGTGTGGGAATGGTCTCCTTTTCACGGTGCAGCCCCCTCAGCACAGAGGCTGGAAGCAAATCCCCCCACAGTCAAAAGAGCCCGGGACGCTTTGCAAACCAGACGGAGGAGCTGCCGAGGTCTCGGAGCTGGAGGTGCCAGCACCCTGCGTGCCTCCCGCCCACCCATGCCCAGCCAGGGCTGGCGGGTGAGGAGCAGAAACCCTTCACTCCCCACCCCACCATGACTCACAGGGCACCCGCTCTGCCGCAACCGTTTTGAAACACGCTGTTGTCCCACCTGTTCCTCGGGCAGGTGTCCCCTCGGCAGGTACCTGGTGCTCCGCTGTCCCTTGCAGAGCACCTTGCCGGACGTGGGATGGCAGCTTGTTGCAATGCTCATCCTGATACCCCATGCCAGCCCTTGTCCCTGACCTCCATGGAGATGCCCCATGGCCAGCTATGAGAGCTGGCACCACCTGTACGGCACAGAAACAGGGCACGGGTGTTGCAGAGATGCCTGTCTAATTGCCCTGAAAACTACCACTCCAAATTCGCGATCATCCTCTGACCTGTCCAGGCAATCATAATGCTATTTTTGCCTTATCTGGATCCATGCTGCAGTACGTCATATGAAGACAGCTTGTCACTGATAGCTTGCTTCCTTCCTGATCTTTCGTCACCACTGACGACTGTGCACAAGAGAGTGACTCCTTTCCTGTGATGGAGAATTGCCATACCTAAAGGATTAGTTTCGGGCAACCCACGGGAGATTCATCCTGGCAGCTGCGAGATACCCCATTTTACAGTCCGGTTCTTAAACCCATCATTTCATCTCTCTGGTGTCACACAGAAGAAAATTCCAGGCTCCCTCTTAGCTTTCCCTGCTCCTGGGTTAACGCCGTGTCACATCAGGGACCACCTGTCCCCCTCAGGCTGATGCCACCTCCTTGGCTAGCTTGACAGAAACACATCCATATATGTGCTCATGTCTAATTTGGGTCAGATGTGCCCAAATGGGTGATTTTGCTGAATTTAATGATGATGGAGCAGCAGACTGGGATTGCCCACCTTGGGGACAGCATCTTATCCCTGCGAGATGGCATTTGCTCTTCTTGAGAAACCCTTCTGTTTCCAAAGAGACGAGAGCAGCCCAAAACACTGCCTCCCAGAGAAATTAGGGGTCAATAACCTTTTGGGAGAGAGGGAGAGTTGAGTCTGAATCGCACCCCTGAGAGATCTGAAGAAAGGAGTATGAAGGCTGCTGTGAGCGCAGTGTCTACCCCACAAAGGCGACCTGAGGACCTGGGGCACACAAAATCACCAAGGGAGGTTGTAGCAAAGCAGGAGGAATAAAACAGCTTCTTTGCAGGGGGCAGTGCCCTTGGCTTGTTCCCCAAAAAGGCCTCACAGAGGGTGGGTGCCGGGCCTTTCATCTGCAATGTAGGTTTGTCTCTTGTACCATGCTCTTGGCCATGTTCTTGAGAATACCCAAGCTCAAGGGTGAAAATCAAAAAGAAGGCTCTATTTCAGTCCCAGGGCAGAAGGCAATAAAATGGCCACCCTGCCGTAACGAGTGAGCATTATCAGCCTCAGCCCAGGTAGCTCCAGCTCTCCGCTTCCACGCAGCAAAGCAAAATGCATATTTGGTACGTGTGCGGCTGACGGGGCAGAAGTGTGAATCTGAAAACTCATAAGGAAAAAAAAAAGGGAAAATCTCATGGTAGGTTTAGAATAAGCAATGTTTAGCTATATTTTGCAGTTTGTGTTATTCTCAGGCGCAACCAGCAGCAGACTCATCAGACTGAATCATTTCAGAGCTGTGCTCAACACGGCTTTATTTTTTTATTGCTATCAGAATTCAAACAGAAACAAGACATTTACCCTTTTTTTTTAACCCCTCATTTTAGAAGCTAAAAGCCCCATCATGCAGAGCACCTTTGAAGCACGCTTTCCTCTTCCTTCAAACCCCTCCGTTGCCAACCCCTTCACTGCTCTGACCCTGCTAGAAAGCTGGCTGGGCTAGAGCAACCATGGCTTGTGCTGGCTGAGGGGGCACAGCCTTTACAAGCTGTTGGTGGATACCCCGACCAGCCAGTCTACAAACACACACCCTTTTTGTCCTTTTCTTCTTCCTCAAGCTACAACAAACTCATGCCCGCTGACGTGGCTTCTTGCTGATGGCTGGTCTCCTGTGCACCCTCCTCTCCCACCACAGCTCCAAAACTGTGGGGAGGGAGGCAGGGAAGGTCGGGCACATATTGGTACCCGCTTGGTTGCATGGAAACATGAGTACAGCGACGAGTACATGAGTACGCCACCTTCCCTTCCTTGCTGGTTCCCTCACATCACCCCAAAGCTGGTGCACGCTCCCCGGCGCTGCTCGCTAAGTCACTTGAAAGCCTTCTGACCACATGCGCTCATTCACCTAAGGGGGGATGCGGCTGCCTTCCCGTCATGTGCTGCGTGCTGCGCATCGTGACTCATGCCTGACTGCCCTCCAGTAAAGGCATCAAATTGCCCCAGGGGGGTTCTGCGCTGGCCCTCTAATTCCCATGCCTCTCCCCTGGGGCTGCTGGTCACATTTCCAGTGTTGTTTGGAAGCTGCTGGTTTGAGGTGGATGCTGTTAAGAGGGTGCCTGGATGTACCAGTGTCATTTGCTGAACTGCGTATGGTTACCATAGAAATCTAGGACACATAAATCTGACTGATAATCGTCTTTTTCCCACCCTTTCTTTCTTTTTGTATTAAGTAGAGGCAATGGCACAGCCAGACCTGCTTTTCTGAGGAGCCAGACTGGGAAATCTTGGCTGTGAAGTGGTGGATTCAGATGTTGATGCTGCAAGTAGCCATGTGTGTGCTGTCAGACCAGGGTAGAGCTCGGGGAACAGACTTGCTCCAGGAAGGGAGATGGACAGAAGCTGGATGAGGGTCCCACTCAGCTGGGACCTTACACTGCTGCTGGTGACACAGTGGAAGTGAGATCAGACCCTGGTTTTGCTACACGCCATCTCTCCACCCCCAAAATATGTAATCTCTTAACAGTAGAAATATCCTTTCCTAATTAATGAACCCTCTTTGTGTCCACAAAGCTCTGCCAGCTATTTCATGACAAATGCTTTTTGCACTTTAGAGCATGCCATGCCACGATATTTAACCATATAAATTTGTAGATCCTGGGTAAAGGCAATATAAGGCCTCATTCCCCGTCAGAAATACCAACCGCTTGCCTCGTGGTACATGCCCCAGTGCTGCTGATTTTTAAGCAATCATGCTGGTGTTACTCTTGCTGCAGTTGTGTTTGTAACATGCCTACTCCTTTTGCTTTGAGAGAGGAGGGCACAAATAATTACACAGCAAAGAAGTAACTGTTCAAAGGTTTTACCAAAGACAGTAATGGAAGCATCTAAGAAAATGTTCAAGTGTTCAGAGTTTAAAGAAAGGGGGCTTCCTGCCACTGCCAGAATTATTATCTTCCATTGGTTGCATGATGTCCTCCCAAAACAGCATCATTAAATTCAGCCCATGGCTGAAAAGTAGTTCTTTTTCAAATTAAAAGCATTTTTAAGATAGCCCTTATTAAACTGGTGTTTCAAAAGTGCTGTGGCGTAAGATGATGAGCAGTGTGGCTCCTCCTCATACACTTGCAGCCAGGGATGTCTTCCTCCCTGCATTGCATCCAGGGCTTTTGCTGCGGCAACCCGCTGTGCCGGCCAGCCTGGTGTCTGCCAGCTGGTGGGATGCCGGTGGGCACCAGAGCTCATACCCACGTCACGCACACCCAGTGTGCTGGGCCCCATCGCAGGGCGGAAATTCGCGTAATTACCTCCCTGAGAACCAGACTTCCAGAGCATATAATTGAGCTCAAATTAAGTTGCTCATCAACAGGTAGTCAGCCAGCCTACTTGATTGGCTACGAGTCATAGCCAATGCTTTCCTGTGTTTTGTTCTTTGGCACGTTCCAGAATTTAAGGTCAAGGTGGGGAGCAATGATCAGTGCGACCCACATGCTGAAGCCTGGCTTCCAACTCCAGACTCCCAATACGGCTTTGGGTCGGGGGGTTCAAGTATGTGCCATGGGTAAGGTTGCACCGGTACATCCTTTATCTGACGCTCCTCTAGGAGACATTGCTTCCCTGACAGCTTTCTGGGCAACCCAGCTGCTGATCTGGCACAATACACCGAAACGTCTGCAGTGATGATGCTGGAGCTTTCTTGTGTAGCGCTTGAAGGGTATAAACCTACAGCAGAAACAGATGGACCTAATCCTGCGAGATGCTGCGTGCCTCTGAGGACATGCGGATGCTCTCACATGCTGCTGGTGACTTCAGACATTATGAGACCTTATGAGACATAAGCAGCTGGCCAGGTTTTTAAAAAAAAAGAACTCAACCATTAAAACAATGCATCAGCCTGTGGCCCAAGTTTTGGAGGTTTTCTAGGACCTTTTGCTCTGGTTTCAGCAAGAGAAATACCATCCCGCAGGGTGGTGTTTGAAGGTAGAGCAGTGTGGCTTGCCTGCGCATCCAGGCAGAGTTTCAAAGGCAGCGGAGATCAAAGGAAAAGGCTTCAGACAAAGCCACAGCACCGGGTGCTAGGCACGTTAATAATTTAGAAACAGTCAAATGTAAGAATAGTCAAATGCAGGCACTGAAGGAGTCCTGGGGCTTTTGAGGTGAGTACAGCCCAACGCGTGAGATG
This sequence comes from Eurypyga helias, assembly GCF_000690775.1. Lineage (NCBI taxonomy): Eukaryota > Metazoa > Chordata > Aves > Eurypygiformes > Eurypygidae > Eurypyga > Eurypyga helias. The sequence goes on from NW_010237779.1 coordinate 28,531, forward strand.
GGCACCGGTGCAGGGCGAAGGGCTCTCACTGCCTGTCCCTGCCTGCTTGCCAAGGGAGCCGACAGACAGTCCTCCCTCTCCAGAGGGCCTGGAAGCATGTACAGGTGAGTACGTCTTTGGGAATAAAAGCCTCTGATTTTTGCAGTCTGTATATGCAGAGCTTTTGGAATGCCGTGAGTGCCTAGACTGTGGCCCGCTGCCATTCATTTTGTGTGTGTGACCTGACCCTGAGGATGCTGAGCGTGCCCAGCTGACGAAAAGCATATTTTGGGTGATGGTTAAAGGTTGTTAATAATAAATATTGAAAAGTTTCTTGGGAAATAAAAGATTTTTAATCAAGCTTTAATTACCATGCACCACAGATCTTCCTTAAACTGAAAATAATGAATTTCAGTGTGAATTGTATTCTTAGGTGACTAATGAGATATTGGAAAACTCACTTGGTGATTTTTAGGGATGAGTGAGAGAGTGTGTAAACAAAGAGCCTGTCAGAAAAGCACTTGTAATCGTTCAGCGCTGGCTGCATGAAGAGATGAAAACGGCAATCTGAAATGGAGCTCCCTTACAAGCCCATCTCACAATCCTAAGGTATAAATTTTAGAGGCAGCCCACATAATGGCTTAAAGTTTTGAGTCACATGTATGATCCATTTTTAATGGTACTATTTTTGCTGTGGCACTTCTGACAAATGGTCACAGAAACATCAGTCTTGACAGTCCATAAAATTAGCAAAATCCCCTTAATAAAGCTAAAAGCAGGAGCCTTTTCCTTCACCTGTAAAGCCAGAGCAGCCCTGGATGTGCCAGCAAGGCTCAGGCTCCTCAATACTGCGGGGACAACTCTCCGTGGCACAGGTCTTTGTCCCACCACCCTAGCTCTTACCAGGTGTGCACATCCACAGCTTCTCTGGGCAACCTGTTCTAGTGTCTCACCACCCTCTCCGGGAAGAATTTCTGCTTTATGTCCAGTCTGAACCTACCCTCTTTCAGTTTAAACTGTCACCCTCTTCTCCTGTCCCTGGTAAAAAGTTTCCCCCAGCTTCCTTGTAGCCTCCTTCAGTAGTGGGAGACCTCACAGCACCTTCCCAGAGCCCTGTAGCCCCTTCAGGTACTGGAAGGTGCAATAAGGTCTCCCCGGAGCCTTCTCTTCTCCAGGCTGAGCAAGCCCAACAGGTATATTGTTGAATTGCCCCAGAGCTGATGTATTGGTGAGGTGGTGGATGTGGCAGCTTCCTGCTGCAGCTGGTTACCCCAGGACACACACAGGTCCCTCATAGCCTCCTTGGACCTGAGCTGGGACTTGTTTTGCCCATGCAGTCTTTTAACCTCATAGTTGCTATTTTTTCCCTCAAGTACCAAGAGGACACTATCATTTTGGAACAACCTGATGAAGACTCTGCCCTAGCTGCAAGGCGTGCACAGGGGAAATGTGCCATCAGTCCTGGGCTGAGCCCAGGGAGCCAGCAGTGCTGTGCATTGCCATGCTGGGTGCAGGATGAGCCCCCAGAGAGGATGACCAGGCTGGGAACAATGGAAGAAAATGCTTACTCAGCACATAATCTTGATGAGCCTTTTAGTTTGGGAGTTCCTTAAAGTACACGCCTGCACCTACACATATATATATATATACACATACTTATATAGATGTCAAATCCAAAGTTGAAGAGCAAAGGCTTTTAAAAGCTTTAAAGAATTTAAAGACTCCTACTAGGAGTAATGCTGATGTGGGAGCAGAGAGAAAATAAAGGTTTGTCCTGGATGGGGGAGCAATAATGCAAAGGATTCATCGTAGGGAAGCCTGGTGTCACTTTTTGTCTGTACACTCATCACAGTGTCTGTGAAGTGGGGACACTCAGCCTCTTCACCATCATAGTCCCTAGTGTCTTCTGCTCACAGGCTGCCCCACGGTGCACAGCAGAGCAGCAATCCTGCTGTCTCATACTATTGCAAGAAAATTAACATGAAATAACAGAAAATGAAACTTGGGTCAAGAGCTACTGATTGGAAGTGAATGGAGCTTCAGAAAGGGCTGGTACTGGGTAATACAGTGAAGAGCTGATGCTTCAAGAAGTATTGGCCAGGGAAGATGGGGGTTTTCCTCTCTTCTTTTCTTTCTCTGTGCACCTTCTTATTGATCTGCGAGAGGAGAGAGTTCTGTGGCTGTGATATTTGAGAGCTGGTGGTATCTTGTGCCTTTATCTGTAGCCCCTGTCTCTGTAATTGTTTCTGGCTTTCTATGTAATGCATCTTGGGCTTTCCCCAGGAGCACTTTCAGCCACCTGAAATTAAAGGTTCTTCTTCATCAGCCCTTCACCTGAGCTGCTTGCTTCCACTACTAACCAGCATTTTTCTCAGCATCCTGAATCAATTCAGTATTTCCACTGGAGGTCAGGTGTTTCAGCTCGAAAGACATTGGCGGTGAGGCCACGTCTCTCCCTTCGGCCCCAGCCCTCCTCCTCCTCACCAAGCACACAAGAGATGGGTTCAATTCTCCCATGTTCTCCTCTGGTATGAGGAGCTGGAGCAATGCTGTAGCCCTGCATTTCACAGAATCATAGAATCACAGAATGGTTTGGGTTGGAAGGGACCTTAAAGATCATCTAGTTCCAACCCCCCTGCCATGGGCAGGGACACCTTGCACTAGACCAGGTGTCTCTCCTCTCCTCACCCAATTTCCCTCATTTCAATGGTGGTTTAGGGACAGGAACACAGCTGAGCCCCCCGCCCACCTTATATTTCCATTTTACTCTGGTAGTGGGTGGGTGTAGTATCTCTGTGTTCAGAGCCAAAGAAGGAGAAAGTGTTACCCTGCTCCTCGCACCTTCTCCCCTCCTCTCTGACCCTCTGTGTCCGGCTGGTGTGGGTCCACAACAGATGGCTACTCGGTTTGCTTCAGTGTTAAAGTCCAGAGACACCGGCATTTCCCAGGCAGAGTGGTAACCAGGGGTAACCAGACACAGAGAATCACAGAATCATAAAATTATAGAATAGTGTGGGTTGGAAGGGACATTTACAGGTCACCTAGTCCAAGCCCCCTGCAATGAGCACAGACATCTTCAACGAGATCAGGTTGCTCAGAGCCACATCCAGCCTGTTCTTGAAGACAACCAGGGATGGGGCATCCACAGCTTCTCTGGGCAACCTGTTCCAGTGCCTCACCACCCTCTCCGGGAAGAACTTCTTCCTGATATCTCATCTAAGCCTCACAGGTTTCAATTTAAACCCATTATCCCTTGTCCTGTCACTACAGGCCCTTGTAAAAAGTCCCCTCCAGCTTCCTTGTAGCCTCTTCAGGTACTGGAAGGCTTCAATAAGGTCTCCCCGGAGCCTTCTCTTCTCCAGGCTGAACAAGCCCAACTCTCTCAGCCTGTCCCCATAGCAGAGGTGCTCCAGCCCTCTGAGCATCTTCGTGGCCTCCTCTGGACTCGCTCCTACATGTCCATGTCCTTCTTACTTTGAGGGCCCCAGAGCTGGATGCAGTACTCCAGGTGGGGCCTCATGAGAGCAGAGTGGGGGAAACCCTCCCTCAACCTGTTGACCACACTTCTCTGGATACAGCCCAGGATACGGTTGGCTTTCTGGGCTGCCAGCGCACACTGCCGGCTCATGTCCAGCTTTTCATCCACCAGTACCCCCAAGTCCTTCTCCACAAGGCTGCTCGCAATCGCTTCATCCCTCAGGCTGTGTTGATACCCAGAGTTATTTAGGTTGTACTTCAGTTAACCTAAAGAAAAAGTAACCACCCCAAGGCCCTGAAGTCTCTTTTGATTGCCCTCAGACTGCGCCTTGCAGCTTCACCGCCACCCACGTGGAAGAGCAGTAATGGGTAATAGCCCAAGGGCTGTACCAGGCTAGGAAGTTTCCTAGTGATGTCCTTAACCTGGTCCCCAGGGAGGCAGCCGACTTCCCTAAGAGGAGGGTCTGTCCAGCATATTAGACCCTCTGTTCCCCTCAGAAGGGAGTCGCCCACAACTATAACTTGCCTTCTTTTCCTCGTAGAGGGGACTAGGCCTTTCTCATCTTGGAAGATGTCTGGTGTGGATGGACCATCTCCAGGTTCAGCAAAAATTATGTGCTCTGAAGCAGGCAGGGAGTCTTCATTCTGGATGGAGAGCAGCATCCAGAGAAGGGGTGCCTCCACCTTGGTGCGTTGGGGCCTCCATAAGCACCATGGCTTATCTTTTAAGAAAGATATTACTTTTTCATGGGAGATATAATGGGGATTTCTCAGTGTACACATTTTTCTCTCAGAGAAAACATTTTCAGAATAGAAAAAAAGCACCCCAACTCTCAACAAATTACAGATGAAATCTATGTAAGAACAGGAAATTAATTTTATGTTAATAATCCTTAAGGTTAACAAATTCCTAAGAGGCAGAGGGTAAGAATGCTTCCCAGCTCTGACATCTGCCCCCCAAAGAGCTTTTTATTTTCTGCCATTTTTTAATTGAATGGATTTCTCTTTTTCTGATCTTTGAATTGCGGGTGATGCTTTGGACGTCATAAAGAGGCAGTGAGCCAAAATGAGCTGGAATTGAAAGAGAACTGAGGGGAAAGCGGAGCTTTTCTGGCTTGAGAATATTTCTTTTTAATGTGGGAAGAGACAAACCAAACAGGCAGAGTTCCCTCCAAAGGAAAAAACACCAAAACCTAATTCAAGTCCTGGCTTCAAAGCCTGCTTCCTTATCTAAGCAGCAGGATTTGTCATCACAAGTACAGTCACACAGGGAGTAATCGAATAATAAGAGTGAAAATATATTTAGTGCTTTTAATACAACGTTGTCAATTGGAATTATTTCATCTTGAGTTCCAGTGTCTGGAGCCTTTGTTAAGGACAAAGATGCTGCATTGCAACTTTTCATTCCAGCTTCTTCTTTCTCTCCTAGGTGGGGGAAGAAGCTTGAATCCCCAAGTCCTGAAGATCAGGCTCCAAAAAAACTTGTGAAAGATGTCTAACTGCTGTGGTTTTAGAGCCTTAGTGTTTAGAAGCAGGATGAAGATTTTCAGGGCAACCAGGTGAGCATCTGGGGCTGGCCATCACGTGGCATGAAGCAGTGTCCAGTGGAGGTGGAGCACCTCCATTCCCCAGATCATGCATAGAAGAGGCTCAGAGTGGCCATGCAGCCATGCTGCACGAGCTCGGACACCGCAGTGCCATCCTTGGGGTGCATGCTGTCCCTTACAGCCTTGCTGGCTCCGTCTGCACCCATTGTTTGTATTCTCTGCCCTTGAGGAGCAAAGCCACCACCCTTCTTTCTCCAGGGATCTTGCCCCAGACTCCTGCCTGGGTGTCAGGGCAGCGCAGGGAGGGCATGTGTGCCACCCTGGAGGGATGCAGGGATGGGGAAGGCTTCCAGACCACCTACGTCTAAAGAAATGCAGAGTTTTGCATTGGCTCATTAGAAAAGCAGGTTGTTACGACGTGTTAAAGGTCCCTGTGCCTCTCTGTGAGCCTGGGCCAGCTCTGAGTTTTGCTGTGCCTTCACACACATCCCTTGCCCAGAGGTCAGCTGACCATCTCAGTTTCACTGCAACTTTTGTCTTCATGGTTTCAGAAAAAGAGTGAGATCATGGACTGTAACCAAAAAGCAAAACAGGGGGAGTACCACGTACAAATTTTTTTTCAAATAGAAGGTTTTTTTGTCAACTTCATGATGAGAAGGAAATGGCTGGATGTTGGCAGTTGGCAATCCTGCCTTTACCTAGAGTTGTCCCAAAAGCAGGATAATATGAATGTGCTGGGGGTTAGGTTCTACCTCCATGCAGAAAGGGAAGGAGTCGGGTGTCTGTCCTGCCTCAGGCAGACCTTTGCATCTCCACTGCCATCCAGATGCTTTTTTGGGAGCTGCGTATCCATGATAGTGTTCCTCCTGGGAAGTGATGTCTCTCCACAAGAAGGCAGGGCTTGCAAGCTGTCGCACAAGGTCCTTGTCTCCCTCCACTGAGTGCTTTTGCCTGGGTTTCTTTGTGATTGGATCTTTGATTGGTGGCAGAACTTAATTTCATTCCAAATTTGCCTGGAAATTAATCCAGTTCCTCCAAGAGCCAGCTATTTACAAAGAAATAACAATGTCCTGGGTTAGAGTAACTCTGGGGCCAGCGATTAGATCACCAGCCCTCCCTCTTGTTTTGCACAACACATGAAGAACAGGGCATTATACTGTCAATATACTCGGTACACTTTTCAAATCTACTGAGTAAACACTTGCCGAGAGCACGCTGCAGATCGGCTTGCTTGCCAAGGGCTGTTGCCTCTTTCCTTAGCTGTGTTTAGTGAGTACATGGTTTTGTTTAAACAGGAAAACACATTAAGAGGCACTTAATCTTCGAGTGTTCCTGTCTACGCTGCCCGCATTCCTGGCCGGGCTGTTCAATATACATTAAAGGCAACGCGCTTGTGGGACCCTCTGATTAAAATACCAGCAGGCCAACAGCGCCGTGCTGTAGCAATCGGGGTGACTCCTCAACTAAGAAAAGGCCAGGTATGTTCAGTTTTTCATCACGTTTCTTTTTCCTGAGGTTTCACGTCTGTTGTCCAACAGTCCGTATGCTTCCCATAGAGCCTCCAGTGGCCGCAGTGATGGCACCGGGGTTAAAATCCACAGTCATGATTTGCAAGCTTGACTTCTGGCGTTGGGGCTGGGCTCATTTTGCTTGTACCATGTGAAAGCTGACTTCAGACTCAGGTGAACATCGGGGTTCCTCATGCAGTCAGGATCAGGGCCTGGTTGGTGAGCCATGGGGAGAGCCCCATGACCTTTTTTTGTGCTGTGGACAGACATGGGATGGCTTACAGAGCAGGGGTGATGCTGCATGGGGTGAACCCCAGCTGAGGTTGCTCTATTTTCAGAAGTTGAGAGGGGTGAAGATGCCTGGCCTATGCAGGAGAGCTCAGCAACAAATCTGGTGCATTTAAAGTCTGTTGGGTTGAGAAAAGACACTCATCACCAGGCCAGGCCCTCACCTTGATTAAATGTATAGTGGAAATCTAGTTCTAATCTCTTCTGCTCAGTGGGTAGTACAGATTTGCAGAAGTGCAAGGCTTACCCAAATGTGCAAATTTACAAGTGCAGCTATTCCAGAAGTATTACACTAAAACAGGATCTTGACTATTACTCCAAAACAAAAACCACGTTCCTCCAAGATGTCCTGAAACAGATACTTTGGCTGAATGCAAGAAGCTGTCTCCTTACCTTACTGAGTTTGAGTCCCCAAACATAAGATCCACAGCCCCACAAACACCCTGGTCTGCAAAGATGGCAGCAGAGTTTCTTTCTTTGGCCTGTTGAGCATGTCCTGGGAAGGTTTTCTATCTGCCTCACCTTCAGCCCCAGAAGACACTCTGCCTTGGGCCCAGTGATCACTGATGGTCTTGGACTCATTTGTCACTAAGTGAAACCCTCCCAAGAGCTCCCACCGTGAAAGGTATGGAGAGGGTCTTGCACAATTCCCTCTGAGTTTAGCAGGGATGAGACACAGATCTTAGCCAGGAAAAAAAAAAAAGGGAAAACAGAAAAAAGAAAAGAAAATACAACCACTGATTCTTTCTAATCTCCATTTCCTCTCTCCTCATGAACCTATTCTGAGATAATTCTTTTAATCAGTCAGGTTTCCCCATCTCCATCTGATGCTCTTCCACTCAGCCCAAGACACTTCTGGCCTCCAAGCATGGTTTGTTTTTTTTTTTTTCCTAGTGATAATAATAATAATAAAGGATCCTTGTACAAAAGGAAGGTTATTTTGCCTCCTTCTCAGTAGATGAGGTTGTCCAAGTGGGTTTCCATTAGATAGGCCATGCCCAGTGCTGAAGTTAACAACCGCTTTTGTTGGTCCCGTAGGTTCTTCCCAGCAGACCAGGTTGCCAGGGACCTCCTCCCTCAGTCCAAGGCTGATCTGGTTCCTCGTGGGATATCAGGCACATAGACTGTGCCTCAACACTTTCTCCAAGTGATCACAACATACAGGACAGATTGTACCAAACAAGGGGGAGAAAAGGACACCAGACCAAGGGATAAGCATGCCCAGATTTATGCCAAATAAACACTTGGAATAACTTAACAGAGCCTATCCTGGAGAAGATGTAGAACAGTTTTCTGGGTGCATTTCCAAGAGGAGACAAATCCAGTCAACAAAATCCATTTTCACATATTTTTTGCAGAAGTGT
>NW_010237779.1:36728-45613 GCF_000690775.1 Eurypyga helias
AACTAGTTCCAACCCCCCTGCCATGGGCAGGGACACCTTCCACTAGACCAGGTTGCTCAAAGCCACATCCAGCCTGGCCTTGAACACTTCCAGGGATGGGGCATCCACAACATCTCTGGGCAACCAAGGAAATGGAGACTGTTGTAAGGCGAAACTTGAAGTTTGTGGTGTACCCAAAGAAAAGCCAAGAGGAGCTGTCACTGACCTCTGCAAACACATGAGTGAGAGGGAAAAGCTGTTTAAGGTACATGCTGGCATCAGAAGAAAAAAATCATAACCTGCCTCTACAACTCAGGGTGTGGAGGGAAGATCTCTCACCACCAGTGTGATGTCCTGTGAAGTTCCCGGGCTCCCCAGGGCAGTCGTGGAGGCTGGGAACCCTTCAGTGATCTTCAGCCTGGAGCTGCCGGTATGTGTCGGTCACTGCCAGGCAGGGGCTGGCGTGTTATGGCCGTGCTCCCTCTAATGAGGGAATTATGGAGCAGAGCTACGTCTGCTTACAGCACCAAACAACCAGCCATTGTCCTGTGGTTGGCAGCCCGCAGGGTTCCCTGAGATAAGCTGCTGGCTGAAACCAGATTCTGGACACTGATGATGCCTGCGATGTCCATCAGACAATAAAATCTATTGATCTCCTTATCATGGAGGGGAAAAAACCCAGAAGGATTAGGCCTGGGAATTGCACCCCAATCACATCCCTACTCCAAGACAGAAATGAGTTATGTGGGTGAAAATAATGTAGCACACCCAGGACTGGCCAGTTTGCGATACTGGAAGCCATGCTGTCACATTGATGAAGAGGAGCAAGTGAGGACAAAGCCCAGAAGAAGCAGTGACCAGAGACACTGCATCTGGCCAACCCGGTGAGTCGTGCAGTCCCTGAAGGTGCCGAGGAAGCAGGTAGAGAAACAGCAGTGGGCAATGAAGCAAGGGTCACCCTCAGACCACCTCGTCCCCTGCGGAGCCTGGAGCCCTGGCTGGGGCTGGCGGTCACCTCCTGGCCAGCAGCCTCCTGGGGAGAGGAGCCTCCTGCCCAACCACAGGATCTTTCCTAGCTTTCCTCAGTTTCATTCTGGTTTTGTACCGACAACTGGTATAAACAGGTCTGGTAGCCTGCGGTCAAATCCTAGCCGTAGGATTTCTGGTGCCCCAGATACAATCGGAGGAGGTTGCAATGACCCCGTTTATTCCCTGGTTAGTAGCAAGAACAGTATGTCCACGTCAATTCAGCTATATCCATCTCAGCTGATAGTTCTTCTCTCTGGAGGAATCTAAATATTCATTTCCCCTTCCCACTCACGAGGAGTTGCTTAGAGCTCGGACAGCCTCACTGACATCCATGGAGTGATTTCTGGGTTAGAAAGAAAAAAGTCCCAGGGAGGTTGGTCAGGCCAGGATTTTCCACATCTTCCACCTGGTTTGCATCACGGGATTTGGGTTTCTTTCTGACTGTACGGCAGTGCTGGTGTTTGCTTGGACCTTTGGAGGCTGCTCTACCCTGCAGGGAGCAGGCAGCACCTGTGGGGAGATAAGGAGGCCTCTGCCAGGGAAGAGCCCAAGAGTGGTGGAGGCAGGATCATTTCTTCAGTCACAGCCACAGTGCTCAACAGGGATCGAACACATGTTAAAACAAGCGATGTAAAAGTCATTATTTGCATTCAGAGTGATTATACAGTGCCACCAGATATATTTATAAACTGAGTAAAATATGCTGTTTTCTTTTAAATGAATTCCGAACTGTTCAGGAATTAGGAGAGATGAGGGCAGCTAATAAGCAGAGGGATGTAACATGAATCAAAAGGGAGTAAGAGTCCTTTGAGACATTCATTTAGACATACAAAGGGGATGATAATGAAGGAGAGAGTAACTGATAAAACACTGAGGAATTAAATTAGTGGGAACTAAATAATCACTGAGATCTGACTTTTTTCAACAGCCAACTTTCCTCTAGCAAAGAAACACGGCCTGGCCTCCAAGACACGATGAAGTAGGTTATCAGGGTTTGAGGCATTATGTTTCTGTAGCTCCTGAGTCTGGAGTCAGATTTTCCAGGTCTCTGATGCTGCAACAAGGAGTTAAAGAGCTGTACAAAACAAAACATTTCAAGGAGTGGGAGGTTATAAGGGGCTTGCCTTGATCAGTCTGGGCTGATGGACATTGCAAAGAACTTCACCACTTTTATTATTTGGTATTATTTTTTGTTAGTAGTGGGACTGCAGCAGTCCTAGGCACCGTGCCAAATGCATGGGATGGGCCTGGAGGTTTTGAATTCTGAGCAGATGAAAATGGAGCATGGGGATGAAGGGACTTGCCCAGGGTCAGAGGGCAGGCTTGAGGGGAACTTGGGCAATGAGCTCAGATCCCCTCGGCACCTCATGTTCCTGTTGTGTGTACAGTTGGGCAGGGCTCCTTTAGGACTTTCACATATTGTGTACCTTTTTGGCCTGGTTACTGCAGACTTAAGCTTCAACTTCTTCTAGCAACGCCATGCTTCCCTCTGGTACCCAAGTGGGAGGTTCTTCCTTTCGCTTCTTCTTTCCCCAGCTGCACACAGCCCTGGGGCAAAGAGCACAGACTAGCCAGTTCTTCTTTGCAGCTTCCTCAGCTGAATTATCCAAGCGGTTAAGTGGTTTTTATGGCTCCCTCCCGCCCTCATTTTCCATCTTGTGACTTTATGCAGAGTATCTTTCCATCAAAATTAACAGCCAGCTCAATTGATAGTGGTCTCCAGAGCCGCTGCCCTGCCCTCCCAGCTCCGATGTTACGTACACTGCGCTGGGACAGTCTGGCTGTCATCACTCTCCAGTCCCCAGCCACAGCTCTTTGCAGAGGTCACAGCTGAGGTGCCGGCGTTTCGCATGAAGCTGAAGCAGTTGCCTTCACTGAATGCCAAGGCCATGGCCCAGCTGCCCCGGAGGAAGCTGGCTCCTCCAGGCACACTCCCTCTCACTGTTGTGAGCAGATATTCCAGCTGTCAGGCAGGAGCTTCTTGCCATTAATCAAAACCATACATTTAGAAAAAGACAGTAAGAAGTAGTTTGAGGATATTTTAAACCAGAAACTATTTTTTTTTTATGCTTCCTCTGGAGATCAGCCAGTCTGTGCCCAGGCACAAAGCATCTCATTTCTTTTCCCCTTCCCCTGTGCCACCCTGGGCCCAGGAGGGTGCGGGTAAGGGCAGAGCCCAGGTCCTGGGGCTCCAGGAGGTCAGGATGCTCAGCTCTCCCAGCACCCTAGTGCAATGTAGGAGGGTGTTGGGCAGGGTCACCCACTACCCTGCTGTGAGGCTTCCGGCACCCAGCACAGGGTGTGGGAGTCACTCAGTGGGCATCTGCCCTCCATCCCTGCTGCAGTCCCGTGGGGCTGCCTGGTGCTCCAGAACCCCACCTTTACGTGCAGGTGCCTCAGGACACAGTGGGAGAGCATGGTGGCACTGTGGCCACCAGCTGCTTGGAGCCACCTCCTCCCCATGGCAGCCTGGCTCTGTTGCTCCCCTCTCTCCCTTTCAGTTCTGCGAGGTTCAGCCAAAAGCACTCCTTCAAGGTCACTTCCACAAAGCCTGGAAGAATGACCCAGAATTTTTCCAGCATCCCCCATAGATGAGGGCCCCTCTCTAACCCTCTTGAGTGTTCCCAGACTTGACAGAGGCCAAGCAGCTTGGTTGCAGGAGATTTTCTGCATGCACTTTACCATCTGATATTTCTTTTAGGTCTATTTGCTCAGAATAAGCAGCCGCAGTGTGTTTACTGTGCCAGAGTGCCTCCCCCACCAGCTACAGCTGAGAGTGCATCCCCATAGCCTTTGGAAAGTCTGTAGGTGCCAAGGTGCATTGCAAACCTTCCCTATCTTACTCTGGAATTACTGGATTTTTCTGCCAAGATCACATCTTCCACCTTGCCCTTGTTTTTAGCAACAGAGTCTGACCAAAGCATTTGGGAGAGAGGTGCAGCTGAGCTCTCTGAGGGCAAGATGTGAGCACGGGCAGTTGTATGTTCAGTCCCAGCTCTGACTCTGACTCCACATGTGGGCTTAGGCCAGCCAGAGTATCACAGAATGGTTTGGGCTGGAAGGAACCTTGAAGATCATCTAGTTCCAACCCCCCTGCCATGGGCAGGGACACCTTCCACTAGAAGTCATGCACAGGTAAATGCAGATGAAGTCCCATGGGGCAGTGGCTGCCTCTGGCCAAAAGTGACCTGGTGGCCAGAGAGCACACTGTGTGGCTCCTGTGGTCTCTGGGGGTCTGGAGGAGGGGGTGTGCCTATCGTGCCCATGGGACAGGAGGGGCCCAGGCACAGACATGCTGCCCACCTTCCCTTCCCAGCACAGCTGCTGCAGCTGCCTGGGAATAAGAGGGTTTACAGCTCTTGAGGGCATCTCAAACACATTCCTCTTCTGCTCGGACATATCCTTTAAGGCGTAAGTGGGCCTGGAAGGGACTGCGTGGCTGTTGAAGTTGGAGGGACGTAGGAGGGAGCAGCAGAGTAGCCTGATATGCAGTCAGCAGTCCCGGCAGGGCAGGGGTATCAAGATTTCCAGTCCCTGCTCCTGGACTTGCTTTTGAGTTTCTCTACGTATCATTCCTTTTGTGCTCCTGCATTACCCACGGGGAACTCAGCTGCGTGTTAAAGGCTCACAGAGAGCCCGTGGCAGAAGGAGAAAGTAGACACAGGTCTCCGCAGTGCCCGTGGAGCTGTCTGAGCAGGGAGAGCCTCCTCCTGCCCAGCATCCCTCCTTTCCAACCCAAACCCAGCCACACGGTATACCCTCTCAAGACTTGTCACAGCACATGCACAGACCTCTGCTTCCTAAGGGGTTAGTCATTCCCACTGGGATGGCCTGCAATGCAGCCGGCCACCTTTCGGATCCCACCCACTCACTCAGTCTGGCACCAGGGCACTCACCCAGTGTCACATCTGCACACGCCAGTGTTAAAAATCCTGACAGGGAAACCGAAGGCTGTGCAGTACGAAGTGTGCTGGCGCAGAGGCAGGGAGGGGACTGGGTTTTCTATTGCCAGCAGGTCTTACAGCCACTCTCATTGCCCTGCCCAGGGCAGGGAAATCAAACAAAACTCCTTTTCTTTTCTTTCTTTCCTTTTTTTTTTTTTTTTAAGTGGAAGTGAGCCCGGTGCTACAAAACACTTGATGAGTAAATTTATACAGTAAATTTTCCAGGAATAAATGGGGCAGCATTCCTTCCTGATGTTTTGCAGGAACAGACCTTTCAGAGAAAATCACATTTTGTAAATTTACTGTATAAATTTACCCATCCGTACACCCTCCTAACCCAAGGAGCGGGGGTACTTGGCGCCTTGGGTCAGGTCCCAAGAGGAGGCAGCAACATATCTTCTGTGCAGCATCTCCAAGTGCCCATGAGGTGACAGAGAACCACTCTGGATGTTGATCACAGCCTTGCTTGCCTGCCAGCTCCTACATTTCACCCTGGACCACACAGACACTGCCCAGGGAAGACCAACCATGCCTCCAAAAGCAGAGTCAGTGAGTCAGCAACATAAGGCTGACTAAGCACTTCCCCATTAAATGCTGGACATGAAGAACAAAGCATCAATGCCTTTGCATTCATTAGGCAGAATTACTGACTTGGCTACAAGCTAGCAGTCTTACAGTACCCAATTACGCTCTTTCAAATGCAACATCCTTACTCAGCTCAGGTGATAAAGATTTCAGTTCCTCCCTTTCCACAGAGAGGCAGATTTGTCCAGGAGAAATTTAAGCCAATATATCCTGTCATCTCCACTTACATGCTTCTTCCACCACGTCAAAGGGTCAAGTATGTTATGTTTTGCACATACCATTAACGATTCACTGTTGTCTGTAGAGGAACTACTTTTTCTCTTGGCTTTAAAAAAAAAAAAAAATACCTTGAAAGATGAAATGGAAAACCAGCCTTGGTTTGGCTCCAGTGGGTATTTATGACTACGGCATTGATGGTACAGAAGATTAGAAGGCATTTGGAATCTCAGGCATTTTTTTTTTTGCTGATCTGTTCCTGGTAGATTTGAAAATGGTTAGAAAAGCACAAGAGAAAAAAAACAGGCTTGTGGTTGGGGCACATAACTTCCTGGTCTGGTTGCCAACTCGGTGTCACCTTGAGCAGGTCACTCGGAGAGGAAAGCAAGAAGGGACAATCCATCACTCCTGTTTCTAGGCTTTTACAAGTTCAAGTCCAATTCCCAGCGACAGAGAAGCCTGGGTCAAGGTCATCCCCTGGGCACTGGAGCCAGGCCCCAGAAATTCCACAGGTTTCCCTGAAGGTGGTTGTGTAGGTTCTCCTTAGAGCTGGTGGAGGGTGAATTGTCCCACCTATTTTGGGATGGGATGAAGCACTCTCTGCAAGAACCTACTTAAAACAACATTTTTAAAGAGACATTCTCACCTTGGTTTAGCTGCCTAATTTTGAGATGGCTGAAGATGCCTGGGATGAGTTCTAGCCTTAATCTCTTCAGGACCTTGCTTTTGAATTGGGAATAACTGCTGTCCTATCCTTTTGTATGTTAAGATATTCACAGAAAGTGCCAATTCTTACAGTACAGCCTCAGGGACTGTGTTTCCAACCAGATGCCAGATCAGGGAGGGCCAGACTGACCCAGGGGAGCTGAGAGCTGCTGACACCCGTGCTCAGGGATCCCTGAGTGTCTGAGTGGGCACACACATGCAGAGCTCTCCAGACATCTCTGGTGGCTCTTGGCTGCATGAAGCCTTTTGGTAAATATTTTGTGGGATCGCAAAGGCTTGGCCAGCCCTGCTCCAGGCACTGCACGAATGCAGGTAGTCACATCGCTGGTAGGAGAGCAGCTACACTGGCTTGTAGGCATGTACCTCAGCTGGATGAGATCAGATAGGTTATCATTGACTCCCATCTTGGTGGAAAGGGTTGGGCAGCATGTTTGCCGACAGCCCATGAGCTCGCTGTGCCAGGGCTGAGGGCGGCTGTGCAGTAGGCTGGCTGCTGCACACAGCTCTTCCATGGCCATGGAAACCCGCTCCCAAGGGACATCAAAAGGACCACAGAAATAACCACCTCCCAGGAGAATCATAGGATAGTTTTGGTTGGAAAGGACCTTTAAAGGTCATCTAGTCCTGCAAAGAGCAGGGACATCTTCATCTAGATCAGGTTGTTCAGAGCATCAGCCAACCTGACCTTGAATGTTTCCAGGGATGGGGCATCCACCAACCCTCCGGGCAAGAGCTCCCACCTCCCCACAGCTCAGCTTTCACATAATATGTATCCCCTGACAATAAAGGCAAATAAAACTTGTTACGACCATATTATTATTGCAAAAACACTCTCTGGTCACTGGGAGAGAGATGGAAGCACAGAGCCACAGATCAGTCAGTTGCTGTGCACAGAGACTGTATTGATGGACATGTTAAAAATATCTGGATGGCTGTAAGCCAGAAACCATTTTGCATCTAAAACGGGATTTCATTTCCTTTTCCTTTCTTTTGTTTTTTGTTCCACTTTTTCTGAGGGACCCTTTCCATGATTCACTGTCAGTGCTTTACAATTCAGTTGTTGTGAGGCAGGGAGGGTTTTTTATCTTCTAAGGTGCTTACAAAACGTTTTTAATGGTACAATACAGATGGACTGGTAGGTATGGTTCTGGTTCACTGCTGCAGAGAGTGCTGCACCGATGAGCAGAAAACGCAATGCATCGCTTCTCCCCCCAGCTCGGCAGGGAGCTGGTCAGCGCTGGGGAAGAGAAAAGGGTTAAAAAATCACATCATCCTAGAACAGGTCAGGTTGGAAGGAGCATCTGGAGATCACTTGGTCTGCCTTTCCCTTGAAAGCAAGGCCTTAGAATGAGTTTTCCAACTCTGTAAACGCTGTGGTATCCACCCACTGCACCCTCTCCCATTTTCCAATGTGTATTTTGAACAGAGGGCACCAAAATGGGACCAGACTCACAAACTGAGTAGAAGAGTGCAAGAATCCCATCACCTGCCCTGCCAGCAATGCCCTCGCAGGTCCAGCCCAGGAGATGTCTTGCTTTCGCTGTTGCAGGGGCGTGCTGCTGACTCAGTTTTGGGAAGCTGCATTTCTGCTGCTCAGAAACAGTTCGGGGGGGCTGATTTCAGGGACAGGTACATAGTAATACCCATGGATCTATTTGGGAGCAATCATGAGCTGAATAATTGAAATATACCTGGTGCAGGCACTATAGTATAATCTATAGTGGGTGCAACAAGAGTGTTGCAAAGGCAGGAGAGGAATACAAAGGCCTTTTGCTCAGGAGCTACAAGTATTTTAAATCATCATCCAATGAGTTAAACCTTTCCTTCAAAGCAGCCAGTTGTATTTCAGCATATAAATACAGTGCATTCCTCAAAATGAATATTAAAATCAGAAAGCTTTTTACCAAAGACCCCCAATTAGCTTTTGGATATAATTTCCAAACTGTTGTCTGCAGAGAGCAGGTAGATCTTCTCTGGCATAGTGGTGATCGTTTGTGAGACATGACAGCTAACTCCCTAATTAATCTTCGAAATGTCAGAGCCTGCTGGAAGTAATTGGGCCTGGCAGTTCAAGGGCTAATTAACATTAAACCTTGCATTTTCTCTTGCTCCCTCCACAATTCTGGGTCACTTACTTATTTTCTTTTTACACAATTTTTAATGTTCTGGAGTGTGTCTGTTCATATCCACTTTTCTGGACATGAAGGTCAAGACTGAAGGTATTAAGTTGGGTGTGTTGCACCTTATGAATCCTCCTGGAATGTGTTGACTTCACAGGAGAAAAAAGCTACTGTAAGTGGAGGGATGGTCTCTGGGGAGAAGCTCTCCGCGGGAGACGCTGGCTGCAGCCTACTGTTTGCTAGGAGGTACAAGCAGCATCCCGGAGCAGGGACCAGGCGGCATTCC
>NW_010237779.1:45644-49184 GCF_000690775.1 Eurypyga helias
TCTGGGCATCCTGCAGAGTGGAGCCAGTGTCATTCATCATCATTGCCATCTGAGCAAGGCAGCAGGGAGCAGTTTTACAGGCCCCGTAGCACTGCGGTTTCACTGCTCAACTTTATGCGAGCAGCGTTACGTGCTCTACAACCTGCCATCTCGGCAAACCGCATCAGGTCTCCCGGGGCTGGTGTCCCATTTGTCTTTCTCTCTCTGCAGTCTCGTTTCACCCCTGGCTGAAAAAAGATGAAGGACTTTTGCAGCAGAGGCTCAAAATCCCATCCCCTGCTGCCCATGTCCATGTTGGATGACCTTGTGGCTATTACCAGAAATGCATGAAAAGCCTTTTCTCTGGTTGACAGGCTCAGTCTCTGGTCATGCACGGATGTAGAGCACGTCTTTGTGAGAGCAGCGTGAGCACAGATTCCTGAGCTGACCCCTGCATCCCTTTGCTTTCCACATGGTCGATTCACAAGGACGAGTGAGGCAAGGAGCTATCTCGGAGGCATTCCCCAGAGGCACAGCTGTGCTGGGAGCTACGGGGCTGCATTCAGGGTCCCACACCAGCCCCTGACCTGTGCCGCCGCTGAACAGGTCCCTGCCAGAGCACGAGGATGGGGCAGCAACATCCCTCCGCTACCTCCTGCTGCTGGTGATGGAAGTCGCAAGCGCCAAATGGTTTCAGTCTCTTTCTGTCTCTGGCATATCTGTGCTGATTACATTTGCCCTCAGTGTAAGAGAGTATGAAGAATGGGAAGGAAACCTATTAAATTGCAAACTGTTTGAGGGGACGAGACAGTTTCCATCTGCCCAGGTCGGAGCACAACAAAGCTGCGATTCGCATCTCTGGGTGACTGAAGTTAAATCACAGCAGCAGCCATCTCCCATTTAGCCATTAGCTTCAGACACACACAGCTCATACCTGAGCAGAAGGATCATCTGCTTCGGAAAGCAAGGGCTGGAAAAGCTGTATCTGATTCCCTCGCTCGTTTTTTTAATCCTCATTTCCTCTCAGCGAGAGCTTTCTTACAGCTGCCACGTAACCCTCTCCAGACAATATCTAATCTGTCTGTCAGAGACGTATCAAGATGTCCCTTGAGTGTGGTACCTAGTGATGACTGACAACTGTCATTAAGTGCTACTCCTCAAACAACAAGGCTCATTTTGTTAACGGGATTGCATAGACTCAGCCTGCAATCTCGGAAGGGAAAAAAAAAATGCCATATGTTCACACAGGATTTATATAATGTCTCTTTTTACAATCCCTGTCATTTAGTAGCCCAATAAAATGAAGAACATATGATGATACTGACCATATATTTCACATTTATTTTTGTTGGTTTGCTTTTAAGTCTTCTGTCAAGGAAAAGAATATTGGATCTTATTCCGGCTGTTTTCTTTGACTAAATGTTATCCAAGTCACTGCAAATTGTCTGAGCCAATGAAATAGAGGTGAACCATTAATGGAGAAGAGGTTTCTGAAAAGTTGCTATCTTACAGTAAAAGGGGGGGTGGTGGTGGAAAGCAAATATAATGAACCAGAGAGCAAATGGCATCATGAATCCTTTCCATACAGACACTGCAATATTTCCTCTGCAGTTATGGCTTTTTTTGTTCATGCTCTTCTAGGAAGGCCATATGAAAGCACTATTAATTACATTTTTTTTTTCCTGGTCACCTTCCTATCCTGTGTTGAACGATGCCATGATGACAACACTTCAACACCAACACCTGAAATCAGCTCTGCTATGAATTAAACTACTTATTCAGGTTAGAGGAGTGAAGGGTTCATCAGTCACAGGAATCCAGTGTCAGAAGTAGTAAGTCTTTTGTTCAGGCTAGTAAGGTTCCAGAAGCGTAAGGAAACCACCTCTACCAGCTTCCCTTCCTCAGCATTGCAAACAAGGCACATGGTGACAGGGCAGGAGCCAGCAATGCTGAAAGAAGGGGAATGACTTTGAGCAAAGACCCTAGAGTTTCGTGTCTGTTTGCATGTCTTACACTTATCCTTGCTCCAGTCTGAACATCCTCCATGCCCTTGCCCTGGCTTCCCTGCCCAGCTCTGGCAGCCAGGGCAGTCTGGAGCCTCCTTTGCCAGGATAATGGAGCAACCCCACACTGGGTGCTCTCATGCAGCACCTCAGTACGATGACGTTTCTCTACCTCGTGGCTGTATCCTTTGCCTCTGCACAAGCTGTACCACACGCTAAGATAAAAGTCAAGTGAGGATGGTTTCTCTATGAAGATGTTGGTATTGGGGCAGGATGCTCCTGGAGTAAAAAACTCATTTATTTTCCTTAGTGATGACCCACTCTGACAAGGGCAGGGAGTCACGCCAAAGCACATAGGTGCTTCCAGCAACTGAGATTATTGCCTCAGGAATTTTGTAGGCCTTTAGGATAATTTTCTTTCTGACTCTGTATGAAATACCAACCACATTAAACCAGTATTCACCTTTTGGGTTTAGCCCAATTCTTCTTTTGAAAGTGGTCGTTTTTCCTCTCCCTGTGACTGATGTGTTGGGAGGAATTACAGGAAAAATGAGGGTGTCTGGACTCTGGGCTGCAGTTCTGAACTAAATCCATCCAGATCCAGATAACTATGCTGCCTTCTCTGGTTTATGGAGCATGCCTGAAGGAGTGTATGAATGGCAATGGACCTTCTGTGGCTGTCTCCAGCGGGAGGAATGGTTTTGCAGGCACTTAAATTTTGGCAAATGGAAACCCCAGCTAACTGGGGCTCAGGCACCAGGCTTTTTCCTGATGCCAACACAGCTTTGTCCTTTCCCCCCCTCCTGGGTTCCAAGGACAAGCCTGAAGGTAAGCAGACAAGGCTTTCTCCTCTCCAAGCTGGCATACATTCAGGGATAGTGCTGTGGCTTCTCTGGTTCAAGTGTGGAGTTCAACATCAGGGAGAAAGTCCTCATGGGTTCCTACGCCTGGGTCTCATTACAAAATTAAGAGATCTTAATCTGCTTTGTGTGTGTTTAGGTTTTGAAAAGGCACAAGCACTTTCTGGTTTCAAAGTGAGAAGCAGTAAATACACCGATCCCAGAAGTGGCTTTTGAGTGTTTCTTATTGTCTTTGTTTTTCAGCAGAGTATTCTAGCTCCCGTACAAGGAGACACTGCCAGCATTTGCCATAGGGGATGTGCAAGCTACCGGGGGTTCTGTGCCATTGCCTTTCCCCTGACTTTGCTGGGCATAGATGAAACCATTATTTCCATAATGCACAAGTAAAAGCACATTGGTGGCGTGGGCGTTTGCAGTGTTTATGCTGGAAAGGTTAGGCATGGATCCCTTGTTGAGATATCACTGTGCTCTAGCAAGGATCGCTTTGCTACTGTGTGCAAAGTGGTTTGTTGTTCTAAGAGCAGTAAAGTGTTTTGTTGTTCTAATATTACGAAGGCTGTTCTATTCAGATGCACTGGCCAGAAGCACTTGAGCACTCTGTTGTTCTCAGCCCAAGGCTCCTCGCTGCTCAGTGTGAGGGGGTATTTTTCCTTTTTTTTTTGCCTGTCAGCAGTGCAGGAATGGTCTGGCAGCAGGAA
>NW_010237779.1:49196-54355 GCF_000690775.1 Eurypyga helias
AGGCAACCTCTTTTTAAAATTGATCTGAAGTGCTTGGTTTTTTGGAAAAAGAACAATAGGCTGTTGGAGGGCTCAGAGCCACTCAGTTTGTCTTAAGATTAAAAATTTAAGGTTGGGATTCCTATCACCTAAATTTAGCTTTTCAGGAGTCAGGCATCTAACTAAGCTAGCCACATTAGCTGTCTGTCTGGTCAGAGAGAGGGGTTGACATTTTTAAAATTGATCTGAAGTGCTTGGTTTTTTGGAAAAAGAACAATAGGCTGTTGGAGGGCTCAGAGCCACTCAGTTTGTCTTAAGATTAAAAATTTAAGGTTGGGATTCCTATCACCTAAATTTAGCTTTTCAGGAGTCAGGCATCTAACTAAGCTAGCCACATTAGCTGTCTGTCTGGTCAGAGAGAGGGGTTGACAAAATATGGTTCACCCCTCCAAAGACAGCTGCCAGCATAGATGGGATGACCTGCCCCCTGCCCTTGCCTTTCCTTGTAGTTCATTTGAATCCCAAGGTGAACACCAACCATTCAGATGGCTTTGAGAGGACTCCACTTCTAAGTGTTCAAAGCTGCTGTAAATTACTTCTCTCTGAATTGGGGGAATGATATTTTCTCAGAGATTATGCTGTTGGGGTTGGGCTTTTTTAACCAGCGTGCTCGCAACAAATGCCGAACCCGTTAAGAAATTAACAGATGGGCTTTTCTTCTGTCTTGGTTTTTTTTTTTTTCAAATATATGTCAGTACTTTCTAAGGGAGGTGTTTGATCTGAGACAGGCTCATATGTCAGAAAAGGTTTGTACTGACCCTTCAGAAAACAGAATTTTTGTCCCTCCTCAGGGAGAAGAGCGTGGTCACAGAGCTGAGAGCAGGAGGGTAAAAGAATAGGGCTCTTGGCATCTCTTCTCCCATTTGCTAACGAAACAAGTCTACCCAATATTTAATTTGGTAGATTAACAAAAGCAGCTATCCCTGCAGAGTTGAAAACAAGCTTCATTATGCCATGTCTTTAAAATTGCCAACAAGTCTCTACAGGACCTAATTTAACACATTCATTTGCGCACAAAAGTGCTTGAAGAACAACAAACCCATCCAGTACAAGGACAAAGAAACTCTCTATTCACATACTTTTTCAAGCTGAACTAATCATAAAAGTAACTGTATCCTTCTCTGCTTTATTTTGCACATGTATATCTGATTCCGTACAACGAGTGAGAGTACCTATAAAACTTCCCTTGGGCTCCAGGGTGCCTTGGACTCCACTAAAACACCCCAAACGCCCTTCACAGAAGACCCTAGCAAACTTGCCAGTTACTTCTACAGCAACCCAAAATGCCCAGAGGGCCAAGCACCAGGTAACAGCACTCACAGGCAGGGGTTTTGGGGAAAAGGAAACAACTGGCTTTACTCCTATATATACTTTTATAAATACATATTTTGATAGATATTTTTTCTATGTTCATTGATCTGATCAGTACTTTTCTTTGGCTTGTCCATGAGCTGCTGTTCGCCAGTAAGAGGAAGCAGACGCTGGGACTCTCTCAGGAAGAATTATATCTGATCAATATGTGACAAGAGCATCCGTCACACATTGCTCTACCTTACACAAAATCCCTGAGAGTGAG
Source organism: Eurypyga helias (assembly GCF_000690775.1). Classification (NCBI taxonomy): domain Eukaryota; kingdom Metazoa; phylum Chordata; class Aves; order Eurypygiformes; family Eurypygidae; genus Eurypyga; species Eurypyga helias. The sequence goes on from NW_010237779.1 coordinate 50,812, forward strand.
CCAAGGCCACGTGCGGGAAGGGACTGTCCCCGTGGGACTTCCAACAGATCTGGTCACCTGCTGTGCGGGAAAAGGGCAAGAGGTGATTCGGAGTCCCTGTTTTCCACAGCTGAAAAACCAGGAGTCAGTCTGGAAAAGAGAGAAAAAAACCAGGGCTGCATCAAGACCTGCCATGCTACAGACCTTACAAGCAGAAACCATGTTAAAAACATCTCAAATAGACTTTAAACCAACCCCTTGGGCTTGGCATTTAGACCAGGCCTTCTGAACAGCTCGCTGATCTCCTGGATTCAGCTGCCACAGCAGGTGGTTCAAGCCTGATCTCCAAGGTCACGGTGGGCATGATCCAAGGGCTGCCTTATGCCCACAGGGAGATGGTGCCTTCTCCCCACCCTTGGCCATTCAGGCCACAGTGCACATGGTATAGGCTTTCCCAGGAGAGGACAGATCACACCATAGTCTCCGCACAGGCCAACAAAATACTGTGCTTAGTTTCCACATATAAACAGCACAGAATTAGTGATGTTCTTGGGATTTGAGTAACCTCGTCTAGTGGAAGGTGTCCCTGCCCATGGCAGGGGGGTTGGAACTAGATGATCTTTAAGGTCCCTTCCAACCCAAACCATTCTATGATTCTAAGATTCTGTGATTAAGCATGCACTAATTGCCAGAAGAAAGAAAGAAAATGAGGCTGGGGGGTCGGTGATGAAGAGAAGGATGTGTGCTCTGCTAGCAGCTTAGTGCAAACAATATATTCAAAAGAAGATGAAACAACTGCTGCCCAAACTATTCAGCTACTTGTTCACGAACGTGTAAAACATCACATCAGATCCTATTAAACTAATTGGAAAATATTTTTGAAATGGGAAAAACACTCTCACTGTTTCCATTTTTCCTAATAATTTCTGAGTCTGTAGAGATCTTGCCTCTACCATCATTTTAAGTGCTTATTTATATTTGCTAGCATGTAAACCCATTTTAAGAAATCACCTGTCATTAGAGGGTTGAATGAAGGGCTTAAATGCTGAAGAAATCAGCACATCCATTTATTTGTAAACATTCCCTGATACAGCAATGCTGTGATGCATCACTTGGATGCTCATTACCGAGAAGGAATGGCATTGCAGTCAGTGAAATGAAACTAAATCTAATGATGCATGCCAGCAGCAGCAAAAAAAAAAAAAAAGCTTTGCAAAGGAATTTATAAGCAAACTGTTTAAATTATTTGTTTCCTCAAACCAGTACAGAATTCAGTGTTGCCCACCTTCCCTCCTTACTCTTGGTACAAGTTGCTACAGGCCATTGTTTATTTAAGGGTTCAACTGCAGAAAAGGAAAAACAAATGTGGAAAAGAAGAAAGCTCAGGCCTTTGCATATATGGATTTAAATTCTACAAAATACTGCCAGTGGCTTAGAAAATACAGACAATGCAATTGTTGATCTCAAGGTCTCTTGTGTGATTTCAGGAGGGCACACACTGCTGTCGTGGCTCACCAGGCAGGGATGTGACGGGTTGGCGCTGGTGAGACTATGGCAAATGCATGAAGCTCAACTCTGAGCTCAACTTTTATCCTTCAGCTATGTACCTGGGCAGGACACAAGAACAAAACCAAAACCGGCCGCAAGAAGGGCAGGGTAGTGTTGGTAAACGGCCATGTTTTATTGAGAATACCTTGCCTTAGTCCCTGAGTTTATGCATTGCTTAGCTACGTGTTCTTCCTTATTGCTCTCCTCCGTCCTAGAGACTGTGAGCTACTCCAACTCAATACTCTTGCATTTCCACGCTCACACTGTTTTTCTCATGTCATTTTTAACCTGACTCATATTTGCAACATTCTAGGCTCGGATGTGATTAAGAGTCACCAGATGGTATTACTGGAGATGGTTTTGCTGATCTTATTTAAACTGACTTATTTAAGACCAGTTCCTTCCTGAAGAAATGTTTATGGCCAAGTGTGATACATTGCCAGTCTCAGTGATGGAGAGGCTGATGGATAAAATCCATTTTGTCTAAATGAGGGTTTTTTTTCAAGACTGATGTGAGGAATCTGCCTGTTGGTTACATCCATGCAAGCAAGCAGCCAGGAGCCTTGTAAATCCAAAATCAATCTATGGAGAAGGTTGCCTATATTATTAAATTTTCTAGGATCCTAGAAAGAATTATAAAGGTCTGATACTCTTGGGAGCTGGAAAAGTCAAAGCAGCATGAGAGCTCTGCTGGATCACTGACAGCCTACAGAAATGTGCTGTTTTGAAAATCAGTTCTTTATCAAAAGATTTGTGGGCATATATTGCCTGTGAAAGCTAAAATGGAAATGCATTTTTTGTTCATCAGGCTACACACAGTAATCAGGAAAAGAACAATTCAGTCTGATGACAGTTTTCATTCCTTTTCTTTTAAGGAGGAGGGGGGGGAATAGTGAATAGGTTTTTGTTTTTCAATACTTGCCTTGTTCCTCTACTCTAATGTACAGTTTTTTCCCGCTTTTTCAACTGCCACTTACACACTTTCTAAAGCACAGGAAAATTAGTTTTTCATACAAAAGAGAAGAGGTGTTTCATAAATAAGGAAAAGCGGGAGTTCACTTTTACTGCAGTCATTTGTCACAGAAAGGGCAGGGAAAGTGAACAAGATCTTTGTTTGGTGGCATTTTCAATAGTCTTGGAAATATTTAATGTAACCAGTCTCTGTTTAAGAACTACGTCTTGCTGCACACACGAAGAAAGCTGCAACGGTGAACTAGAAAGGATACATGTTATGTGCCATATAAACGTTATGTAGGAAAAAAGATCTATGCATGTTTTCTCCAAGCTTTCACATCCTCTTGTTCTGTTTCAACAACCCTTTAACGATCAGCAACCTCACTGTGTCCTCGGTGTCCTATATAAGGATCCTTCTGGAAAAATGAAAGGTTTTCAAACCTGATGCAACTCTCAGCTGGGCAGTGGGACTCTCCTCATATAGCTTAATAGCAGCCAGGCTGCACCTCGAGGACTTGACATCGCAGACTCCAAAACACATGCTGTGACCACTGAGTAGCCTCGTTTAGCAGCACAGCCAGCCCATAACCTTCTCACCTCTCTCAGGAGAGCATTGAGGTGTTTCAAGTGATGCCATGATTGTAACCTTTCCAAAGTTATTCCATCATTCATCAGTTTGAAAACCGAGTTAATTAAGTGACAATAGCAAGTTTTGTGCTGCAAAGGAAACAAAAGAACATTTTCTTGCCTCGAGGTGATTACTATTTAAGCCTTATTCCTGCCAAAGTTTATGTACTTGCTTAAGTACATAACTAGTTCTGCTTGCTGTTAAGTAATTCATTAAGCCTGTGTCCACTGACTCCAGCTACAATGGTAGGGCTTTCATGCTGAAGGTCCTGCATAAATGTGTGCAGCATCCCTGGGGTCGGATCTCAGCACTTTAGAGCATGAACGATGCCAAGGGTGGGTTGGTGCAGAACAGCCCTGAACAAGAAATCACGGTTAACTTTCCAGCTAAGCAGCATGTGGAACGCCAAACGCCATGTTGGTGAGGAGGGAAAGA
>NW_010237779.1:54386-62249 GCF_000690775.1 Eurypyga helias
GTTCCCCATGGTTATCTTCAGCTGTATAAAAATTAAGCATCTATTCTAAACTAATTGCACAGGCTCTTTCAATAGCCAGTAAAGTTGTGTCTCGTCTGAGGTCAAGGTGATGGACATACCTTGCTCCACTGATGACAGATGGAGGCTGGACAAGTAGCTTAGAGAAGATATCCATTATTTTTAGAGGAATAAATTTAGGTGAGTTGAATCCCACCCCTAGCATCTGATAACGGGAATCTGAAAGTGCAGCATAAGTTTTTGCACATGGACAAACACTGCCACTATTGCTTCTCATGCATTTGTTGTGTCCGCAGCTGGCACCCAAGACACCAGCCCATTGCCAGTGACAGGCGTAACATAAGTGAGTAGTGAGACCGATGTCCAACAGATTCTCCTCTCATTTAACTTTTAACAAAAATAATTTGAAGGCATTAATAAAACTAAAATTAATAAACACTAATAAAGCTCTTTAACACCAACTACACATGCACAGAACAAACTCAAATGTGGTAAAAACTTCAGACTCTCTTGTTCTCTTGCTGTCTCTAGCAAGACTTTTGCTGACAGTAAAGCAATTAGATGATTTTTAGTGTTGGCTATTTTGGAAGCACTCACGTGTGCTACACAAACACCTATTACTGTCCACATAGACCTTGGGACTGGAATGAAAAAGGGAGGCTAGAATTAAATCAGGTCCTCTTGGGTTTTATGGCAGTGATGAACAAAAATGAAAATAGAGAAAAAATCAATCCCAACGCCAGCAGTATTCAGGACCCAGGTGACTGTGAGCTTGGAAGTAACATGGAATACAGGCTCCTATTAATCTGCTCAGTCCTTTTCTCAACTTCCTGTAGACCAGGAATAATTCAGATTACGTCAATGGAGTCAAACTCATATAAAATTAATGTAAGATCTCAATGCAGCCAAAAGTCTCTCTGTTTAAAAAAAAACCCCTATATTCAAGACTCCATTCCCCAGAGCTATTTTTTCTGTATTTTCCTCTTTAAATCTGAAAGAAAGGGGACCATTCAGCAAAACAAAAAGCAGTTATTCAGTGTTTCATATACTGACAACATTCATCCTCAGGAAGTCTTTGTTGATTGTACCCTGCATGTATAGTAATAAAGAAACACGAAACTGTGGTGTCTCCATATCCTATAGATGACATGACACTGTTGTCCCCTTATGTTTAAACAATGAGCCACTGCTCATGGAGATTCTCCCCAGTAACAGTAACCAGTTACCAGAGGTCAAGCAATCTCTTTAGCCAATTAAAAATAGCATTTCTAGACACTGGTTCAATCAGATATTATTTTTGGTTTGGGGACTAACAAATGATAGAAAATAAGGCAGATGAAATGTTATATTACGTTGACAAAATGTATGTAAGCAACAGTTATCTCCTCACTGCAAATTCTGCAATGGGTTTTTGTTTCAGTTCAGTAGCATGCAATGAAATGTGAATGTAATCTGAGAGCTACAGTCAATTTTAAAATGTTCAGAGAACCAACACTCTCTTGTGAATATAGATTTAGAGCCTATATAAACATGTTTATGTGTATGTGTATGCATATAAGGAACAGCCTTAAATTTCAGATATATGAAAATCCTTAAATTAAAAAAAACTGAAGAGTTCTGATGTAGTGTAGATAACAGACATGAAAATCAAATGAGCAAGAATGATTTCTTACTTCAATTTAGTATTTTTAGTACTAATTTTATAAATAGTAAATGTGAGCTATAATGGGAGCTCACTAATGTTTAGCTTCCCACTTGAGACCTTTACAGTAAGAAAAAAAACATATAAGTGAGCCTAGCTACCTGATGATGTAAAAAATAACCTGCTGCAGTCAGCAGGACAGAGGGGTGATAAACCCAGTCAGTACTCCAGGGTCCCCGCTGAGTTTGGCTCCGTGCAGCTAATGGGCAACGCTCAGCCCTGGGCTGCAGCGGCTCCTGCAAGGCATAAATGAGGGCTGGGATCCTGGTAGCACCAACAAGCAATCTGAGCTTGAGGTGTCATGTTTAACAGTTTTACATAGCCATTTTCCTTCTACATCTTTGGTCGGACTGAGAGTGATTTCTGGTGCTCTTTCACTGTCCTCTCTTGAACATTAGCTACGTATTTTTCTGTAGTTATTTTCTAGACAATTTCTTTTGTAACATCGACTTTTGCAACAGCTATTCCCCAAAGTCACAGATTCCTGTTCCTTTTTCTGCACTGCTGTCATTTAATTTGATGTGGCACTTGCAAGGATCTTCAACTCTCCCTCCTCTCTGACAAATTCTAAGAATTTTGCCACCACAACCCTTACAATTAGTTGTATAATTAGTTTTAATTTTCACATATTTGATTTCCTGATATTAAAGAGCATTTTACTGCTATGTTTTGTAAAATCTTTGCTAAATGCAAGTTTCGAGTTCAGAGCTTGAGCGGTATTTCAGTGCTCCCCTTAGTTCCTTCTTGTTATTGGAAGCTGATCCAGGATGGATGCTTCTCTGCTAAAACTTCCCCTTCCTGTTTCTTATCTATTATAAAATAAGGAACTTCTTCCAATTGTTTTCAGGGCTATTTTTCTATATGGACTGGACAGATATCTCTGTTAATTCGTACATTTATGGATAGTTAAACCACCACAAGAATGCTAGTGATTTGAGCATTCTCTAAAACAGGCCCAGGGACTTGTTCTCATTCATGTTAGTCTCTCCTTCTCCTTATTCCACCTTTGTACCCTTCTCTATCCATCTTCACCCTTGCTCTTATGTGTTCCTTGGCATCATTTATGGCACTAGTGACTGCAACACCACTATGTCATATCTCTGCTACGCCGATTAGATCGGCACAGCACAGTTCCTGCCCAGTTCAGCTGTGTCAGGAATAACCTCTGGCACTGGGTATCATTTAGCTGTTTTCCTGTCATCCTGCATTTGTACCCAGATACTGCAAATGGGGTCAGTCTGATGAGTAACTTTAAAAGTAACTAAATAAACCATGACTCTGGCTGGTAGTGTGTATTATAAACTCTACAAAACCTCAGAGGTCCTTTGGTTGCATCCCCACTGGCTTGAGGCAGGGGAGGACCGCTAAATGTTATTCCCAGAAGCCTGCTGGCATCGATGGAGGGGCTGGTAGGACCCACATATCGGTTTGCCTTTACACAGAATCACCAAACAGGCAAAAATCAATGTCCCTCCAAAGGGAAATGAATCAGTTCAGCACAAAAAGTATCTGAAAACACAAAATCTGAGTTTTTTTTCCAGAGGCCAGCACTAAAAACGGATAGTGCACAGGAGCAGAGGGCGAGCAGCAAGCATGCTGCAGGACCCGGCCCTCATTTCCAGTGCAGCTCCCTTGTAAGGGGCCTGAATTCAACAGGACTTAGTCACAGCGAGTTAAATGCAAATTAGGTTCTGTAGAAGTTAAAAAATGGCCACGTTTCTACACAAGTAATAAAAGTATCCTGTTGACAAGCCCTTTGCTGCTCTGGATATCTTGTTCTGTGTCTACCAGAAAGGGAAAGATCTGTCCCACAGCCAAACCCCAGAGAATTAAACCCTTTGTCGCAGGAGCTTTTCACCTTTGCCAGATACTCTGAAAATCTCCAGAGAAATCAGAAGCCATAGATGTTCTTGCTTTAAAAGAAATATCATGGTGGTGTGTTCCTTCTCCTGAAGGCGCTCCTGTTCACAGTCTGCCTCAAAGGGAAAATGCCGGAGCACAGTACAGGACTAAAAGCTTTTAATGTCAGTCTTGGAGCATAGGTTCGATGCGGTCTCCAACCCCAGCAACAACAACCTCCGTGAGAGAGCACTGCTCTTTTGAAAAATGGCAATCGGTCTTACGTGTTATTGATGGGTTATTCTGCCATTAAGGCTACAAAGGACATGAAGTTTCATGCTTCAGGGCATAAACCAGCCTCTCCAGCAGCCTTGGCAGCAGTGGAAATTTAGCAAATGAGAAGAGTATAATGTGATTGCTCATCTTGGGGTTTTGTGCATCTTTCTCTGATGCTTTTCATGCTGGCCACTGCTGGAGACAGGATATCACATTGGCTGGACTACTAATCTGATTTGAATAACAGACCTTTTATTCCTGTTAAGGACATTTCAGTACAGACTCAGGTTTCAACTAGTACTGATGGCCATGAAACACGAAAACTGCAGCCCAACCTACCCGTACATACCTGGCACAGTTCTTCTCAAAGGGAATACAGTGTGGCAAAATTCTACTTATTTATTCATGCCATGTCATATTTTTCAAATGAGGAGCAAAATATCAGTTATATACTTCATCATTTTCCCCCATAAGTTCCCAAAGTAATGATGATCAATTATTTTGGACTTGGAGGGCTAAATTCACATGACAGGTCTGCAAGGAAGACTTAATGGAAGTAAGTTGTGTACCTGAGTGCAGGATTACATCCCAAAAGCGGAATAGCCTTTTTAGCTCTCCATGCTGCTAGCACTTCCCTTGAGCAGCACTTCCTTTTTTGCTTGATCCTTGGATGTGGGAAAGGTTTGTTTTCAGATATGTATGCCTGTAGCACCTGCTCAGGGTTTAGCTGCAAGCTGATCCAGATGCAGCCTGCAGTTACGCTTTTGCGGGGTCCCTTGTTCCAGCTGACTACTGCTGACCACAACTCTCACTTCCTCTCTGTATGAATGTGAAATGAATACTATTGTAACAGCCTTTCTCAACACATGCCAAAGAGAAAAGGTCTTTTTCTGTTTTATATTTGAGCATGCTGCAATTCAAATACATGACCTCACCTCCACGAAACCGGTGAGATTGATGCCTTTCATCCTATGTAGTACAACTGCTACCGGGACCACTGCAGCACCTCTTTTTATTCATTTGCCCAGCACACAGTCATCCTAAAATGAACTCTAGCATGCACAAGCTGTGCTGGATCTTCCCTTTGTTTGTGTTGTGTCATCATAGCTGAGAGCCAGGGGAAAAAAATAGACATATATGTGATATAAATGTCAACTGTAGAGTAAACCTGGCACAAAGAACCTTTCAGGACAGAAACTCTGATACATTCTTTATGTGCTGAGCCCAAGACAGTGAATTTTGACCTGCGGTCATAATTGTAGATTCAAATATGTAATAATAACAATAAAAAAGCTAATTCTTCATGCCGTCTCTTGGACAGCACAGCTGCGTGTCAAAGGGAGAAGCTCATCCTAATTTACACAGCACTCAGCAGAAAGGTTGACCAACCCAAGTGCGTGCATGGAGGAGCAAGGACATTCCCCTGACTCCTTCTGTGCACCACTGCTTCATCAGCACGAAATGTATGATCCTTCCTTTTCCCAGAGTATTAAACGAGAGGCAAAAAAGCAAAACCTAGAGCATTGTGTTGGTTTAGGCTCTGTATCTTCTGTACCCTTTCCTATGGTTATGTCCCATGGATGTGCTTATCTTTTTGCACCACAGATGAGCTCATCCATGTAAATAATTGAGAAGAGCCACGGCCAACGCAGCAGATGTGCCCTGCTGCTGCCTGCTTGCCTTGCTGGCCCTTCATCCACTTTGCCTGTGCTTCCTGGTGTCCTTAGTTGCCTGTCTTGCTTGAGCACATGGACTTGTTGATGCTCAATTGAAGGGTATTTCCATACAACCTTCCACAAGCAACCCTGCAAGCTGCAAACAGAGCCCCGCTGTCTGCCCTGTCTCCTCGTAGCAGAGGAGGTGGGAAGGGTCATGCACTTCCACTCAGCTGTCACACCACAGCCAAGGATGTCATTTGGAGTTGCCACTAATTTCAGTTTACAAGGAGACCGCTGTGAGCTGCAGTACCTGAAAAGCAGTCATGGTGCCTATTCTCTTGCCTCTACTATGAGCAGGAAGGCTATGGGCAGCGCACCTCCTAAATTACATAAGCAATGCTTCAACAATTTGCTGTTACTCCCACCAACACAAGCCTTTTTAACCTGTTGGTGGCTAAAAGACCTGAATTAGATTGGGGATGATGATACAGAATCACAGAATCATAGAATGGTTTGGGTTAGAAGGGACCTTAAAGATCATCCAGTTCCAACCTCCCTGCCATGGGCAGGGACACCTTCCACTAGACCAGGTTGCTCAAAGCCTCATCCAGCCTGGCCTTGAACACTTCCAGGGATGGGGCATCCACAGCTTCTCTGGGCAACCTGTGCCAGTGCTTCACCACCCTCTCCAGGAAGAACTTCTTCCTGATGACCAATCTAAACCTCCCCACTTTCAATTTAAACCCATTACCCCTTGTCCTGTCACTACAGGCCCTTGTAAAAAGTCCCCCCCAGCTTCGTTGTAGGCCCCTAACATGTAAGGTAACATATAAATATTTATCAGGGGAGAGTCACAGTGAGAACAGTGTTTGGGTTGGAAGGGACCTCTGAAGGTCATCTAGTCCAACCCCCTTCCCAAGCAGGGTCAACTAGTGCAGGTTGTCAATGACTGTGTCCAGTTGGGTTTTGAGATCTCCAGAGACAGAGGCTCCTCAACCACTCTGGGCAACCTGTGACAGTGTTTGATCACCCTCACAGTAAAAAAAAAAGTCTTTTTTTATGCTTAGATTGAATTTACTGGTTTTTATCTTGTCTCCATTTCCTTCAGTCAGTGGGCACCATCTCTTATTCATTCCCTCCCACCAGGCCCTTATACTGATGAGATCCCTCCGAGACCCTTCTTCCTGGGGTCGAACAGCTCTCAGCCTCTCCTCCTGTGAGAGATGCCGCAGGCACTGTCTCCCAAAACTGTACTGCCTGAGCAAACTAGGCTGACAAGGGAGTGACGTGCCCAAAGTCACACAACATGTGACAGCACAGGATTGTCACACAGGCCACTTCTGCTGGTCCCCAGCTCTTCTCCCAGGCATCTGCCAGGGCTGCTTGCTGTCAAATCTGTCTTCTGAAGTCGGTAGCTTTGTGCTATTTTGGAGCAGAGTATAAAGAAAAAGAATTACGACCTCTGCAAGGGACGGTGTCTTGCCAGGAGTTGCCTTTGCTGCATGAAGTCCTGAAGGGGAAAGGCAGCCTAGAACTGTTAGTATGGAAGGGAACAATTCTGTCTTAATTTCCTGTGGTTTTACATGAGGTCTGTCCCTGAAGGAACCAGTCTGTGTCTGCCACCAGCTTGATTTTCTTTTAATTTTCTTTTTTTTTTCCTTGGACAGTCCATCTACTTGATTTTCTTTTTTCTTTTTTTTTTCCTTGGACAGTTTTACAGTACCAGCAGCATATGAATGTGTCTCTCCACACCCCACTCAAAAGACCTACTCATTTCTTCCACAGATCTGCATCTAGTGTGGGATTTTTTGTGTCTTCGAGGTGGGATGCATTTTTCATCATGCACAGCCTTTCCTTGTCGAGTGCTGGTGTCTGGGAGCAGCTTGGAATAAGGAATAAAATACCCGTTACATACAGTGTTTCAGGCAACTTGGATCCATAACAAACACAGAGCTCTTTGGGGAGCAGGATGCTCCCCTCCAAACGGTGCATTTTACATGCTAAATGCCCTTTCTCCAGATGCTTCCAAGTCATCATTTTCACTGTGAATCTTACAGCAGCTTTTTCATTAATGAAGCGGCAGTTTGAAATGAAAAAAAACCCCTAACCTTCGTATTTCAAACACTAAGAAACAAGGTAAGAAATGAGAAATACACAGATACGCTGTGCAAGCTCAGACTTGCGGATCTGGGGCGCAAAAAAAAACCAAACCCCAAAGAGAATAAAATAAAAAATTCCTGTTATTTTGTTTGGAAGCCGCCCAGGAGCACCGCTCAGGCCCACACGCTGGGGCTGGGCTGCACGGGGAGCCCCCAGCGCCCCGAGGAACCCGCAGCCGCCCTTGGGAGAACGCCCGGGTGGCGGTGGCGG
>NW_010237780.1:0-8579 GCF_000690775.1 Eurypyga helias
CTGCATCCGCCAGTTCTTTCAGGAAGAAAGAAGGTATAGTGGAGATCTTGGGGTGGACATTACACTTTCTTGCCTTTAAGAAAGTATTGTTCTTAAAAAGAGGTGTTCTAGGGGATACTTTCATATGAGAAGATTCCTTCTTCTTAGAAATGGATCCAGACAGTTGACCTAATATTGGGTGAGGAAAAGAATTAAGATAGAAAGAAGTGAAACAATCCCCTTCCATATTTAATCACTGCATAAAACCCAGTCATTGCAGGTACGATCTGCCTGGCCAGGAGACATTAAACAATGTTATGCTTTACTCTTGCATGTATCATCTTGTCATTATAGTAAACCTTGTTTATATTACTGTTTGATCAGATGATAGTATCATCTGGGGGAGAAGACGCCTGTTTTGGAAGCAAATGCAGATAGGATATTTCTGCTCTATAGCTACTATTCTAGACTACCTGTGCACTCTCACCCCTCGTAGCTTGTCTGTGTGCTCATATATTAAATTATCAAAGCAAGGCTCCCACATTTCAGGTGGAAAATTGTGAAGGCAGTCAGTACATGCTCAGCTCAGTGAATCAGACGTGTCCTGCATGCATCAGCCCTCTGGCACACAGCTGATGTCAGTGTGAACAGGGGGACTTTGTACAGGATTTCTGGGCGTCAGGCAGCCTGGTTAGGGCTTCTGTTCCAGCTGACCTGCAAGACACTGAAATTCTCAGACAAAGGTCATATTTCTATTTCCACTCAAACAGTTCTGTACAAGCTGGTCATATAATGCATTCAAATGTAGGAGAAGATTTTATAAAATAATTTAATATCCTTATATGCTAAAGGACCTTTAATAATTTAGTCTTCAAGGGACCAGTTTCACTGATTGCAGAGCCCAGCATTAATCTGTCCTTTTCTTATTCTTCATCCAGTAACTGATCTACAGAGGCTATTCTCGAAGTGTTTAGTAGATGTCTATTCTTATTTAATCTGTCTTCCAGATCGAAGTTCTTCAGAAGAAATTTTCCATGTCAGTTATGAGATATTAAAAAATAAAATAAAGCAAATCCAACTTTAAGAATTTAGATTTTCCAGCGAAGCCTGAAAATGAGCTCCACCTGTGTGCATTTCCAGAATATATCACTGCATCATCGAGAGCAAGAAGGGGGGGAGAATGTCAGCAAAATTCACTAAATGTACAGAGTCATTGAATAGATTCATGGGCAGCCTACTGTAATGGGAAGTTTACAGGGGCTATCAAAACTCTTTGCACATCAAGCTAAAAAATGACAGAGAAGCTGAAATGAATGATTTGTGCACTGAACCAGAGGATGGTCGAGACCACTCCACCAAAATAAGGATGTAATCTTGTAAAAATATGTCATTAACCCCACAGTCTTTGTCAGACAGGTATATCTATAGAAGAGCTACAAATCACCGTGGTGAGAAATTGATTCATCTGTGGGTAATGTAAATATTTTTCATTTAATTCTACATTGGGCCATTGGACCTGAGGACACTTAAAAAAGTAACAGAACTGCCAAGTAGAGCTGAAATACACCCAAATGGCCAAACTCAATTATGAATTGTCAGGTGGAGACAGCCCCATCCAAATGCATTCTAACACCTGACAGATCCTAGCTGTGGACTCAGTTTGCATAGCGAAGCACGGTGCTCTGCACAGGATGCAGGACATGCCGTCAGGATGTGTGAGCTGCAGTCTGGGCACTGGTACCTTGGGGGCAATGAGTCTGTGTGCTGCAGGCAACAGGCAGCACTTACTATACAAATTATTGAGTATGCATGAGAAGATGACACTAGACCTCTTGTTCAGTGAGTCCAGAGGAGGCCATGGAGATGCTCTGAGAGCTGGAGCCCGTCTGCCGTGGGGACAGGCTGCGAGAGTTGGGGGTGTTCAGCCTGGAGCAGAGAAGGCTCCGGGGAGACCTTAGAGCCCCTTCCAGTGCCTGGGGGGGCTACAAGAAAGCTGGGGGTACTTTTTACAAGGGTCTGTAGTGACAGGACAAGGGGTAACGGTTTTAAACAGGAAGAGGAAGATTGAGATGGGACACCAGAAAGGAATTCTTCCCGGGGAGGGTGGGGAGGCACTGGGACAGGTTGCCCAGAGAAGCTGTGGATGCCCCATCCCTGGAAGTGTCCAAGGCCAGGCTGGATGAGGCTTGGAGCAACCTGGTCTAGTGGAAGGTGTCCCTGCCCATGGCAGGGGCGTTGGAACTAGATGGTCTTTAAGGTCCCTTCCAACCCAAACCATTCTATGATTCTTCAGCTGGTGGGGAGCAGATCACTTACTGTGCTGTGTGGTTGCTCTTAGGCAGCAATAGCCCTTTTTTCCTGTCCATCTTAAGCTGAGAACTGATCTTCACTATGCTTTGTCTGGGTTTCTTTAGTTTTTGGAAAACTGTGGCTTTGCTTCCTTGCCCACGGTGTCTAGGACTGGCCCCTGAGCTATAACAACATGTTGTGAAATGATCTGAAAACAGTTGTAGCTGTTACTCCCCTCACTGAGAGCTTCTGTTTGTCAAACTCTGTAGCTCAAGTAAAAGTTTACCTAAAGCTTCTAAACAGAAAAGGTAGGGGAATAATTCCCTGTGAAAGTTTTTGGAACTTCTGCTCCTTAGTCCTGCCCTAAAGACTGTAACAAGTGCTCTGCGATACGACGAGGGAAACTGTGTTGGGTCACTGTCCACACACATCTATTTCCTCATGTGCTGGTTCCCTTAGTCGCACTGGTTCCCACATAGGTGCCTTGGTACTTCCTTGGATGTGCTGCCCTCCTTGTCAGGTTGGGATACCTCAGCCTGAATTTCACTGGATCCTCCAGCAAATCATGATGGCTGTCAGGTTTTGGAGACTGGTTAGTCATCTAAGAACAGCAGCACTTTAAGCTGTAATTTTTGACCCACTGGTTGTAAATACCAGCACAGGTTCATAGAGAGGAGATATAAAGCTTTGATAAGTTATGACCTGCTTCACAGAAGTACACTAAAGAGGTTAAAGTGAACGACCCAGTAAGAAGAGAAAAATGGTTCTGAGTTTTAAATGACTAAAGAGATTTTCAAAAAGGGGAAGAGGGAGTATTACTGAAGGAGGTGAGAAATAAACCACTGATATTAAGAACAGCTTGTTCAACAAACCTCCTCAGCCCTTTGGATTGACGGAATCAGATATTTGGAGAGACCTGAAGAGCTCAAATTCACTGCTGACACCAACAAAGTTAAAGGACTAGTTGGAGTACCCCAGAAAGAGGTTTTAGCCATGACAGTGTTGCTGGAGGTAAGATGGAGATGAGATGAGGCTCATGACAAATGCAGGACTTAAAATAAACAACTATTCCTTCCCCTGGCTATTCACTTCACACCATCTTCAGTTAGCTCCATGTGTGTATCTTAACTGCTTTCATGGGTGCCTGGACAGCTCAGCATTTAGGGATCACCATGTTTGTACCCCCAGACTCTTCACGCCTGCATCTGCAGGTTGGGGTATGGCAAGAGAAAGCGATGAGCCATCTGCAGAATTCAGATCTCATTCTGAGTACGCTGAACTTGTGATGACAAACGGATGGCAGCTGCAGTATAACAGTGGCTTTCAGGATTTCTGGATGTGTTTGTTTCTTAGGCAGGATCATAATCGAATCAGTTCAGAATAATCAATAAAATAGAAGAGGGGTTAAACAAACAAACAAAAAATGTGGATGGGAATATGAAAACACAGTTGTTTTGAATGGTGAAATACACCTTTTCTTTTGGCAGTGCAGTGGTGATACCTTGGGAGAGCTGCTCGTTCACTAACCTTGTGTCCTCATTCTGCTCTTCTCACATGCTGCAGAAAATATCACAACCTTAAAGAGGAGACCACACATCTTTGTAATCCAAAGACCTTGCAGCAGAGGTTCATCGTGGCAGATGCAGTCTGTGGTGGCAGTGAGTGTCTCTGGCCAGCACTGCTGACAAGACAAAGAGTAAGGTGGTACAAAAGACCAAAAGAGGATGAGACCGGATCCCAGCCTGGCCCAGCCCATATTAATCCAGGTTTCATGAACCTCAGGCAGTGCATTACTGATGTAGTCTTTGAAAGCAGCTTCAGATTTTGCCCTCTCTCACCTTGGTCCTTCCACTTGTTCCTGTCCTTGGTGACTCAGAGCAGTGAAATGTCCAAGCTTATGAAAAAAACAATGAACAACAAATGCCTTTTGGCAGGGTTTTTCTATTTTGGTGTCAGATTGGTCCTTTGATTGTCAAGCAACCACTCAGAACTGCTACCCCTTGATCAAATCACACACTGCCTGTGATTTCACATGAAAGGACATCTATCCTTGCTGTAACTCTCTCGAAGCTATGAACTTGCCCTGGAAGGGCCTTCGGCTCAGTGTTCATCAATTCAGAACTGGCAGGATTAGTATGAAACCACTGGATTATATTTTCATTAGGATCATGCCTAGACTTAAGTAAATGAATGCAGGTTTTGCTTGTCAGGTTCTGTGCTTGCAACCCCATGGCGATCTAAAATAATCAGGAGGAATGAACTCAGATGACCATATCACTTTGCAAATCAATGCCACTCAGAGGTGAAAGAGGGACAGGAGGCTGGAGTCAGGTTTGTGAGGTGTGCAGTGTGCCTGTTCCTGTGCCAGGGGTTTGATGGCCAACTTGAGTTGCTTTCTGCCACACAGGGACTCATTACCAAGATAGTGTCACTCTGGAATCGTCTCATAGATGAACAAAGCTTTTGCTGATTGATGTCTGATTTGCTCTGTGTTTATCAGAACTGAAACAGTAAAAAAATTGCTTTCATTTGTACCAGGAGGGACTTGGGATGTAAACTGTTTCGTGGTTTCAAGGAACCTTTTTTCATTCTTCCCGGTAATTATGCCCAGGAGGGTGAAAAGCATTTGAATTGCGTAAGACACATGGCATTGTACATGACAATTCATATGTTATAAAGCATTTTTTAACCCCTAAGGAAAATGATGCTCAGTCTATATTTGTTTAAGTAGGGAAGCTGGCTAAAAGATTCTAAAGGGAGTGAAATACGGAGTTTTGTGGTGTAATGTGGCAGTGTGGAGAGAAAAGATCTTTTTCCCACTTCAAAATCTGGAGAGTTTGGTATTCAGAACTAGACCTGGAAAATTGGGTGCAGAATGTGTGGTGTACAAAAGGGGAAATCCTGCCATGAGAAGACAGGGACACTGAATCCAGCTCCAGTGTTAACGTTAGTGAGCAGTTTCTAACCTCTCTGCATTCCCACAGGAGACCTCTCTTTGCAGTTAGTAGTGCCTGAGCCTAGAGCTCTCCAGCTTCTTGTATGTTCAGCAAGGTGGTTCTCTTGTGTGCCTTCGCTTTGGTATTTGTTTTGTGGAGCTCATAGTATCTTGATAGGTCAGGGAGGCGAGGTCTACCTGGTTGCTTTTCCCAGATTACCCTGCTGTTGGGGCTGGACTGCTGGGAGAAATGAGTTCACAAGGAACTCAGGTTTGCTTTATCACCTGAAAGTTCCTTTGAGGACCTTGGTCTAGCTGTGGGGAAGATGTCTTCAGCCTGTCCTCTGGTAACGAGACACAGCAGCATAACATCTTTCAGGTCCAATGCCTTTGTAAGTACTTTACTGTAAGCAGCTCTGCCTCTGGGAAGAAAGTAATAAATAATGAACAGTAAAAAGTCGCTCAAGGAGGGCACATTTGTGCCAGGCTGAGAAGCTAAATAGATTAGATCATTAGATGCTCTTCCGTGCTGCCCCTTGCTCCCGGGACACCCTTTCTGTCCCACTTGCTGTTATCTGTTACATTAGATCACAAACCATGGTGAGCTCCAGCCACATTCCTGACCAGTGTGTCAGCAAGGAGCAAACAGCTCCACAAAATAAGTAGCTGCTTTGGGTCAGACGTTTTCAGAGGTGTTTCTTTAGGCCTTTATTCTTCCTGATTCCAGCTTTTAGTCTTGTCCCACAGGAGAGCAGAAAAATAACCTTCAGATTCATAAGTCTGTCTCTTCCCTGCTCCCAGCATTGTGTGTTTTCATCTTCCTTTCTGGGCTGACTGTGAAGGGTACCAGTGTTAAGTGTGCAGTGTATTATAGGAAAGGAAAGTGTTTTATTACTAGTTAGGTTGATATTCTGCAATTAGAGATGAAACAACCATTGTGGCAGGACAAATGACATAATTCCTACTGTCTGATCCATGCCCCATAATGAATCAGATCTTTTCCTTCCAAAAAACTACAATCTTTCAGAAATATTGAAGCAATGAAACTAATCAAAAGAAGATTGTCAAGGTTTACAGAATTTTCCCCTATTTCATAATGCAAAGGTCCTTGGAAATGCTACAGAGACCATTAAAGTTAAATTTCCTTAGTACTAAAGCACACATCAAAGAACAGATGCTCAGCACAGTGTCAGAAATGGTGAAAGTTCACTGTAAATCACTGTGTATAATTCACTTCTTTAACAAGGTGCTGTGTATGCTCTGGGGAGAAGGAGCTGTGTACTGTATGATTTCTGACTGAGGAAGGAATCTTTATTGACATTTGTGATGACACTGTACAGAGTTGAGATTTGATGGCCATCTAAATAAGGAAAAAATAAGAAGTGAAAATGACTTGGGCTGTGAATTTCGGGGAAAAGTATGTGCTTTTATTATGTAATTGGACACGATCCCATTTTCATAAAAATTAAGGTCTAAAAAAGTGGTTTTTAAGTCTCCTAAGGCTGTGGCATAATCACAGAGACTGAGTAAGTATAAGTTTAATCGTAGAATCATGAAATCATAGAATGGTTTGGGTTAGAAGGGACCTTAAAGATCATTTAGTTCCAACCCCCCTGCCATGGGCAGGGACACCTTCCACTAGACCAGGTTGCTCCAAGCCTCATCCAGCCTGGCCTTGGACACTTCCAGGGATGGGGCATCCACAGCTTCTCTGGGCAACATGTGCCAGTGCCTCCCCACCCTCTCTGGGAAGAATTCCTTTCTGATGTCCCATCTCAATCTTCCTCTTTCTGTTTAAACCCATGACCCCTTGTCCTGTCACTCCCTGCCCTTGGAAAAAGTCCCCCCAGCTCTCTTGTAGCCCCCCCAAGCACTGGAAGGGGCTCTAAGGTCTCCCCGGAGCCTTTCCTTCTCCAGGCTGAAACCCCCAACTCTCCCAGCCTGTCCCCATGGCAGAGGGGCTCCAGCCCTCAGAGCATCTTCGTGGCCTCCTCTGGACTCACTCCAACCAGTCTATATCCTTCCGATGTTGTGGGTTCCACAGCTGGACATGGCTGGGGTATCACAAGAGCAGAGTACAGGGGGCAAAATGACCTCCCTTGACCTGCTGGTCACACTTCAGATTTTATTGGTCCTCTGAAGTCTTGTTACATGTCCCTTTAACACCCCAGTTACAAAATGAGTGGAATCCCCATTCTAGAATAAATGCATCTGAACAAGTTACATTCTGCTTCTGGATTTCACCACGGCTCAGTGGAAAGGCTGTGTATACCTGGCTGTGTGCACATGGCTCCAACTCCTTCGACTGTGAAGAGAAGCCAGAAAGAGGGTTTATGTGACTACAATTTACTTTCTGATTGCAGGGAACTAGGAATGCCCAATCAGTTGCTGTAAACAAGGCCAAGAGTGGTGACTTCCAACTGATGGAACTTTTAAGTGCCTGACAAATTTGGTGGCCTTCTATGATGGGGTTACAGTGTTGGTGGGTAAGGGAAGAGCAGCTCAGATTGTCTGTCTGGACTTGTGCAAAGCATTTGACACTGTCCGACAAGATATCCTTGCCTCTAAATTGGAAGGCATGGATTTCACGGATGGACCACTGGGTAGATAAGGAATTGGCTGGATGGGCGCACTCAGAGATGCTGTGGCCAATGGCTCAATGTCCGAGTGGAGACCAGTGATGAGCAGTTGTTCCTCAGGGATCAGTACTGGGACCGGTGTTCTTCAATACCTTTGTAAGAGACACAGACGGTGGGATCGAGTGCACCCTCAGAAGGTTTGCCGATGACACCACGCTGTGTGGTGGGGTCAACGTGGTGCAGGAAAGGGATGCCATCCAGAGGGACCTAAGCAGGCTGGAGAGGTGGGCCTGTACCAACCTCTTGAAGTTCAACAAGTCCAAGTGCAAGGTCCTGCACGTGGGTCGGGGCAGTCCCAAACACAAGTACAGCCTGGGGGGAGAGTGGATCGAGAGCAGCCCTGAAGAGAAGGACTTGGGGGTACTGAGGAGCAAAAAAATGGCCATGAGCCATCATTGTACGCTGGCAGTCCAGAAAGCCAACTGTATCCTGGGCTGTATCCAGAGCAGCGTGGCCAGTAGGGTGAGGGACAGGATTCTCCCCCTCTGCTCCACTCTGGGGAGACCCCCCTGCAGTTCTGCCTCCAGCTCTGGGGCCCCCAACATCAGAAACATATCGAGCGGTTGGAGCAAGTCCAGAGGAGGCCACAGAGATGCTCTGAGGGCTGGAGCCCCTCTGCCATGGGGACAGGCTGGGGGCGGTGGGGGTTTCAGCCTGGAGAAGGAAAGGCTCCGGGGAGACCTTAGAGCCCCTTCCAGTGCTTGGGGGGGCTACAAGAGAGCTTGAGGGGCTTTTTA
>NW_010237780.1:8774-27835 GCF_000690775.1 Eurypyga helias
GTCCCTGCCCATGGCAGGGGGGTTGGAACTAGATGATCTTTAAGGTCCCTTCCACCCAAACCATTCTATGATTCTATGATACTTAATCAGTTTTATCTGGGTGGTCAGCTCATCTACTTCTAACAAATCAAGGAAAAATATGTTTGGTTTAGGGTTGAAGAAGAACGAACCACAGTTAAAAAGGCAGACCCAGGAGGTTGGAAGGGCCAATAAGATGTTGGGAAGGTCTAGATTTAGAAGCTGAGGAAGCAATGGGAAAAAAAGATTTTTCCTTATAAGCAGAGCTTGCTAAAAAGTTTCCTATTTCTTTTTTTTACTCTTCTATTGAATGATGAAGTGCTGTAGGTGGAGAATGAAGACACACCCCATTAAAATTATCCTGCTTTTAAAAAAACACAAATGCTGATGTTAAGCGTTACCCACCAATTATAATTACCTTCCTTATAAAACCAAATGCTGATGTTAAACATTAAAGCTCAAAGTGTCTGGCTCAAGAAGGGGTTATAGTTTGTGCCTGTTTAATTGTCCCAGAAATTCTATTGGCGAAAGGGACTGATGAAATCAGATTTAGAGTTTAACTTGCACTCTAATCCAAATGAACCAGGTTTCAGCAGATGGATGACAATATGTGCAGGAGACAGGGAAGAATAAAGCAACTTGTAAAATGAAGATCAAATGTTCCAAACCTTTTTGGGTGGAACTTAACATCTGCCAGCAAAGACTGCCTACGGAATCAGAGCACAGAATCAGAAAGAGTTACGAGAATGCAGGACAAAAGTCAGGCACTGGAGGTCATCAGATAAGTTCTCACAGGCAGGTTTGCCTCCCAGGTAGGCGTGTGCACTGAAACCGTAGTTCTTGAGCATTGCTTTGCTCAATGACAGAAAAGGTGCAGAGAGGTTGATTCTCATGACTGTCACTGCAGTTTCAGTGGTGAGCACCTTAGTAGCCTAAGACCCTCAGAAGGACAGACTCCATGTTGGCTCCAGGGCTCTCAGCCAGCCCATCAGCTTCACCCTTCTCTCACCATTAAAATTCATAGAATCACAGAACGACAGACTGGTTTGGGTTGGAAGGGACCTTAAAGCCCGCCCGGTCCCACCCCCTGCCATGGGTAGGGACACCTTCCACTAGCCCAGGTTGCTCCAAGCCTCATCCAGCCTGGCCTTGGACACTTCCAGGGAGGGGGCATCCACAGCTTCTCTGGGCAACCTGTCCCAGG
Source organism: Eurypyga helias (assembly GCF_000690775.1). Taxonomy (NCBI): domain Eukaryota; kingdom Metazoa; phylum Chordata; class Aves; order Eurypygiformes; family Eurypygidae; genus Eurypyga; species Eurypyga helias. The sequence goes on from NW_010237780.1 coordinate 9,997, forward strand.
GCCTCCCCACCCTCTGCGAGAAGAACTTCTTCATTCCTGATGTCCCATCTCAATCTTCCTCTTTCTGTTTAAACCCATCACCCCTTGTCCTGTCACACCCTGCCCTTGGAAAAAGTCCCCTCCAGCTCTCTTGTAGCCCCCGCCAGGCACTGGAAGGGGCTCTAAGGTCTCCCCGGAGCCTTCCCTTCTCCAAGCTGAACACCCCAACTCTCCCAGCCTGTCCCCATGGCAGAGGGGTTCCAGCCCTCGGAGCATCTCCATGCCCTTCTCTGGACTCACTCCAACAGCTCCGTGTCCTCCTGATGTTTAGTACCCCAGAGCTGGATGCAGAACTGCAGGAGGAAAACATTAATTAATCTTCTCCACTACTTCTCCTCCTGGCACCCTTTTGATAATCAGGATAGCTGTCCTCTTTCCAGGCATTTTAGATCCCAGCATGGAGATAGAGAAGTGTCTGGGGGCTAGAGCCTCCATTGACAGATCACTTGGAGAATAGGAATGGATAACTCAAGGTTACCTGATGATGCCTGCAGTTGATTGACACTCACTTTCAAACTTGCCTTTTGTTCTTGCTGTTGCCCAGCTGAGCCATGCCAGTCATGTTGTGTTCTTAAGATTATTGCTCGGAATGCAATTGAAATCACTGAAGCTTGGGAAATCCGGCTTGCCAAGCGCTTTTTTTATTTAAAGAAAAGAGAAAAAGAGGGACAAGAAAAGGAGGAGGAAAAAATATTATAAGCTTAAAGGAAGCTTAAGTAAAATGCAGAGAACAAAGGGAGGAGATAATTGGAATTGGGAGGTGTATGGAAGTCTCTTTTATCAGGCTTATCAGGACTCTACTAAAGGTTTCACACATGCGTATGATTTTTTTCAGGAAGCCAGAATTCCTCACAGTTGCAGACCTCAGTATGTGTCTTTGGTATTACTACTGTCCTGGCATAGCCTGACACTTCAGGAGCCATGGATTTGTATCCTATCACAGTTTTCCTTCAGAGTTATATCACGCGGTGCCATGCACATCTAGAACAGCTGTTCCTAAAGTAGTTTTCTTTGGAATTTCAGACATTTATATTTGAAAAATGATCCAGAGCCTTCAGGTTAGTAACGTCTGACCTTGCTGAGGGCACCCCATTGTCTGACCACTCACTGAAGTTGCTTTGTGCTTCGTTCACAGTGTGTAAGTGGGGTCAGCAATCCCTTCTCAGCCTCTCTGGCCTGCTTAGGTTGCAAACTCCTTGGTGCAAGGGCGTTGGTGAATGCACAGCATCTCTTACAAGGCAGACCTGAACTGTTATGGGTCTTGGATACTCCAGTGTGCAATAATTAACAGCATGTGGCAGCCTGACTCTGGGTAGGACCTGCTTCTCCTCAGATGAGTGACATGTTAATGGCAGGGAGAGGGTATCACCATTACCACAATTGACTTTAATTCAGCTGTCCTCTTAATTGCCACTATTATTAGGAAAATCGACCTCTTCTCAGCTTCTTCTATTCCCTGCCAAAGGAGAAGATCAGTTTGTGTTGTCTGATGCTGTCTTGGTTGATTTGACAGACGGTCTCAAAGGTGCGAAGTGTTTCTGAGACCCACCTACTCAGCCCCAAGCGAACTTGCAGCTAAACAGCACTGCAGTATTTTACAAATTGTGTTTAGCTTTTAATGATTTGCTATAACATGCTTGATTAAAAACCTGCCTAAATTCCAAACCTAATGAACCTTAAACTTTCACATTAGATACATTAATTATGGTGGTCCCAGTGGCGTGCTAGCACAGGAAAGTTATCCTGCCACATTAATATGAAAATGAAGGGTTGCTGTAAGAACTAAATTAAAAAAATAGACAAATAATAAGACTCTATTGCTAAAGCTGTTGTGTCTCTGAATTAAGTTACTGTCTTTTGTTTTTTCTTTTTAATTAATCAGATGGCTGCAGCGGTAGCAGTGTTCCCAAAGGCATTGCTTAAAAAGCCAGGGGCTGATGGGAAGCAACAGAAATAACCGATGACTTTGCCACTGGTGCTTAGGTGCCGTCGCACTGATGAACGTGAGGTGGAAAGATAGATAGATCAATTTGCTATTCATTAATATTACAGTGTGGTGTTCTATTCTGATTCATGTCCTTTCGATTTATAAGGAAACACTAATCGGTGCTTACAGTCAATGTAATGCACAGCGATAAACACATCGATAGGTGTCGTCGAAGGATACTGTAGGCTGACAGTCTCTTCAGCAGCTGAACACTGTGCAGAACTGTCATTCCTGGGTGAAGGTTGTCACTGCCAGGTCTCAGCCTTGCTCATTGGTGCCAGTGGAATTGTCTGGAGGATTGCCTATGAAGCAGATTGCTGAAATAGTGCCATTTAAAAATCATAGGAAAAAAAGGTGTTCTTGCACCCTCGGAACATTCTTTTTTAATTTCAACTGGATTGTTGCAGTGACTGTTTACACTGCAGTCCCATAAACATTTGTGTTGGCGTAACTGAGAGAAACAGTGACTAGGGTAAGAGGTGTGGTAGGAAAAGCACATTTAAAAAATATTAGCAAGAAAAACCTTAAATATCCTCTTAGCTGTATGTCACACTTGCTGGTGCTGCAAAGTCTCCACCAAGGCAAGTTCAGTTCTTGCAGAATGAGTCCCCAAGTGAATTGAGGTACTTAATGTAGGTAGAAAGGTTCATATCCCTTCAACCATGCATCAGGTACTTCTGTAAGCTCCTGGTTTTCCACCAATGAAAGGGCCTGTAGTGACAGGACAAGGGGTAATGGGTTTAAATTGAAAGCAGGGAGGTTTAGATTAGGTATCAGAAAGAAGTTCTTCACGGAGAAGGTGGTGAGGCACTGGGTCAGGTTGCCCAGAGAAGCTGTGGATGCCCCATCCCTGGGAGTGTCCAAGGCCAGGCTGGATGAGGCTTGGAGCAACCTGGGCTAGTGGAAGGTGTCCCTGCCCATGGCAGGGGGGTTGGAACTAGATGGTCTTTAAGGTCCCTTCCAACCCAAACCATCCTGTGATTCTATGATTCTATGATCTGAGCAGAGGTGCCGTCTCGGGGCTAAAGGAGGTGGTTACCCTCACTTTGAACTCACAGCCACTTGCTCTCACCTGGAACAAGGCCAGGACAGTCGTTTTCACCAAACCTGACCTGGGCTGGTGGAGTTCATTGGTCACAAGGGCGATGAGTCCTGCTTGCCTCAAGGCCATGCTGCTGGGAGTCAGGTAAGGAGCCCCCCCGTCTTTCCTCTTCCCACCAGCACCCTGTTCTAGATGGTCAGGTGATGTAAACAGAGCCTTGCCAGTTTATGCTGCCTGAAAATCTGGTCTATGCTTCTTAAAGAGCATTGACTTCTACATGCATGCTGTCTGTGCCTAACAAGTGATGGTGGGTGTTTAGAATCCCATTACGGGTTCATTACGGCACATTCCATATGAAATTGATTACAAATTCCACTGCAGCCAAGCAAAAGACTGTTAATTAGCTAATTATTGCCCAACATACATTCAAAAGGCTCACTCAGTTGCTTGAACTTTCACTTCATATTTCACGCATTTTCTGCATTGAAATTCAGCAGCGTAATGGGACACACATTGATCTTGCCTCTCCCTTTCATCGAGGCTGAACAGATGCCCAACTGCCAAGCTAATCTTCCGAAGACAAGGGGGCTGGTGCCTCACCCTTTGCTCCGAAGTCTCCTTCAGTCCTTGCCAACCTCTTTTCTCTTCCTGCTTTGCCACTGACAAGTGAGGAGATGAAAATTGCATTAGTTTTTCTCTTTCTGTGGCTGCAGCCCTCTTTATTAAGCAGTTGAAATAACACCAGCCAATGGAAGTCCTCTTGAGTTTTGCCTTCACTTCTCCAAAGCATGATTCCTCAGTAATGCTGAATTCCTCCTCCTCTGAGATAAACACAGGCTGCTTATAGGCCAGATTGAGCTGACGTAAATTTGCATTGCCACTGGGGCTAGAACAGTTCTGAATTTACCCTATCTGAAAACCTAGCCTGACAAGGAGATGAAAGCATTCAGCATCGCTCAGAAGCAAACTTGAACTTTTGCATGTCAAATTTCCATGACTTCTTAATTTCAGATGTTCCTCCAGGCCTAGGCCAGATACCACCACTGGTGCACAGCCTCACGGATGTTGATGGCACCGCTGCAGTGTGTGCAGCATTGGGTTTGGCCCCGGTGAGTGTCATCTGCCTGAGGGCTCTGACTCCATGGGCTACACCCTACGCTCGGTGCCCGTTGGCTCGGCAGAGCTGCGCAGACCGTCACGTTTGTCTAACACCAGCACCCGGAGACTGTTGGGTGGCACCTCTTCCTGCAGTCACGCAGAATCTCCCACCACCCTGGCGTCCTCAGAGCTCAGAGTCATTGATACTCCCGTTCTGGGTTACTTCCTTTGCTAGGGAGATGTGTCTCAGTTCTGCCATTGATTTGCTGCCCGGGGCTTTTCACACAACTTCAGCAGTACTCTGGGTCGTGTGTAGTGAAACCTCAAACTGGAAGTTTCAGCCTGGAAGTTTCAATATGCCAGAGATCTTGTTTTGTCAGAGCCTGGCCTGGTCCGAATGCACGGAAGTTCATGAAGTCACAGTGATGCCGTAGAGTTTTCATCTGAAATATTGGCTGTTTTCTCATGCCTGCTTTGGGGATCCTGTACATAAGGATTCACTGGTTAGGTTGTTATTCTCCAGCCTAGATACTGTAAATATTCTCACATTGCCATGGTGAAGACCTGCCTAGTCTGTTATTGCGCAAAGGGTGATTTATTCATTAGATAAATACGTAATTTTTAGATTTCTTTGTTTAAAAATATTTCCATGGTACTGTCAGAACCCACAACAATGGAGGCTGTGATTTATCACTCACAGTCCTCTAACCAAAGAGAAGTTTATTAAAAAGATTCAGCAAATGAACCCACGCTTCTATCATTCCCTCTCCAAATGAAATTGAAGCAGTGGCACAGAATTAGCTCGAGGAGCTCTTTAAAGCACAAAAAGAGAAAAAAAAGAAAAAATTGAGAGACAGGAAAAAAAGAAACTGAAGAAAAATAACAAAGAAAACATCATCCAAGTGTAGGGAGGTATAGTGACAGCTAGACTGAGCGATGGATCCAGCTGAAAGGGGAATTTTCATCTCAGGTTTCTGTAATAGCCAACATTTGTTGAAAGCACGGGAGTGTTGACCCTCTCATCTCCTCCCTAACAATTCAGCACATATTTTAGCAGGAGGTAGCCTTTCTCATACACAGATGGAGCACAGCCGGAATCTGTCTGGAACTGATTTGACTGGGTGAGTGGAAGTTTCCATACAAAGCAGGGAGCAGACACCCCATTTCACCTGGGCTGCAGAGGGCAAATCCCTTTCCCAGTGCTTGCTGCCCAAGCTGTTCGCTCCGGAAGACCAGAGGCAGAAATTGAGCTGCTCTCTCATTTTGATGTAGCTAGGCTGTTGCAGTGTTTGCTTCAATTGCCAGAGGTGAACACTTGGTTCCCACCTTGGCCTGGCGCGGTTCAAACCCTCACTTGCGTGGTACCTGCGGTGAGCATGAGGCTGGATGTTACTGCAAACCCAAATGCTCTGCTGAGTCTTCACCACCGATTTCTCGTGATTCTTGGAGGGATTGAGGGACAGCAGGGGAAACATGGAGTGTTGTCCAGAGACACGGAGTCCCACATTTTCATAGAATCATAGAATGGTTTGTGTTGGAAGGGACCTTAAAGACCATCTAGTTCCAACCCCCCTGCCATGGGCAGGGACACCTTCCACTAGACCAGGTTGCTCCAAGCCTCATCCAGCCTGGCCTTGGACACTCCCAGGGATGGGGCATCCACAGCTTCTCTGGGCAACCTGGTCCATTTTCATCTCTGCTCTCCAGGATTGTCTGTCCGTTTGCATGGAATAGTCACTGGATGGAACAAGTGGCTTGGAGTGTGTGTCCGTACTCCCCGCTATGTTACTGTCTGCATCCTTGGCTGGGCAAAGAGAGTGAAGCAACAGGTCCCTTGTTGCCCAGGGAAGAAGTGGGATGTAAGAGAGAGTGTTCTTCATTTTAAGCTGGGGGTTGAGATAGGGCTGCGACCCCTTCCCTACCCCTTTCCCCCAGACCTACCTGCAGGCCAGGTACCTGCAGTGTGGGGTGGCACAGGTGGTGTACAGAGTCAAAGGCGGGAGCGAAAAAAATCAGGTGACTTCTAACATTCATCCCTATTTAAAAAGATTATCCTGTTACTGTTTCCCATGTTTTGAGTGAGAGACTGGGGTCTTTCTAACCAGAAACAATAATCCAATGCTTCACTGGCAAGAAAATGAGTGTTGCTTCTACCAAATCCTGACTGTGTCCAAAACGCATTATGTCAAACAGCTAACAGTGTTCTTATGACGAAATGTGTTTTGTCTAATACCTAGATCATACCTGCCAGCAAAGTGAATTCCGTCAAAGTACCTTGAAGCCCTCTGTCAAATTAAAATATATTTTCCCCATCTGAAGACAGATCTCTTACTCTGATGGCAAAATTCATTTGATATGATCCCTTAAGCTTTTCTCCTGGAAAATCATTGTGTTAAATTCCAAAGCCACTTTGCAGAGAATGTAATTTCACCCTTTCTCCATCCTCACTGCTATTGTTGAAGATTTTTTCTTAAAAAAAAAAAAAAAAGAAGAAAATTCAGGCATAATAACAACGATTTTGCTTCTCAGAACAGTTTATATAAAAAAAGACACGGAAAATTACAAAGCCTTTTTTTTATAGTCCCATGTTCAGGGCAAAAGGGCTAAAGAAGAAGAAAATGTCTGTCAAATAACAGCAGCAATAAGAATGAATGTAAGATGCATACCTATATAAGGCCGATGCACAGAATATGCATTATTTGACAGGGGCAACGTTTAGAAAGATAACAAAGAAACAGTAAATGGTTGCAAGGACAAAATGATCTCTCTTTTTCTACGAATGCAAATGCAATGATGGGCCTCCTACAGAGTCCGCCTCCAGTTGCTGAGTACTCATACCTGGTTGTCATATGGATGCCACGGTCAATTATATTTCAAATAATCACTTTCAAATCCAACTCCGGATAGCATTGCAATTCAAATGCACCAGATTTTCAATATTTCAACCCAATGGAAATCAGAATCTGCACTGAAGGGAGCATTTCCTGAACTTGTTGGATAAATGTAGAAATGATGCCCCATTGTGAAGCCACTCAGGAATAGGCTTAAAAAAGTTTAGGACATTTTTTGGGATATTCTTGCTCTCCCTTCCCTTGCACATGCTTTTCGGTTTGTAAAATGCCACTTCATGAGACAGTTTAAACAGGAGTATTCTTTCGCTTCGTGGAATATGATTTGTAAATGGCATTAATTGCTGAAGGATAAAGACACAAGGTGCAGCAAATATGCTTTTATGTACGCCTGTATTGGTATCTGAACTGTATTCATTTTGAGAGGATAAAAGCAGAGATCATGGCTCTTTCATGGCACACTAATACACGTGAAACCTTTGGTTTGTGTCTTTGATCAATTGGTACTGGAATGAGGGAGGAACCTCTCACTGGGCAATTGCGCTGTGGGCAGCTCTGTGGAGTGAGGGTCCGAAGTGCTGCCCTGCTGAACTGGTGAAAGTTCCGCCTTGCTGAACTGGTGAAGCAGCGGTGCCATGCTCTGAACCAGAGGATGGTGGGGATGGCTGGGACGTACACTAACCTTCCTGTGACCTTGGGTGGTAAGTGGCCAGTATGTACTTGTGGGAGACTTTGGGTGCCGACTGAAGTAGTTTTTTCCCCTGTAACCAGGCAGTTGCATAACAAACTCCTGGTACTGTTTCATGCAGTAGAGACCAAATTCTAGTCTCTCACAGAGCATCTTCCATTAAGTCAGTGCTCTCTCTCTGTGTTCTCAACTGCTGAAAGGCAGATTGGGATTTAGTAAGTGATTTCAGTTGATCTGAATTCCCCAGATGTGATAGGTGTTGCCTGTCCCTTTCACAAGAATACATGAAGCCCTTTCCTGGGTCTGGGCTTCCCAGCTTTTCTGCTGTGTAGGACTAACCAAACACCAGCCCTTCAGGGCCACGAGTCAGGAAACAGGCCAGCTGAAAAACAAGAAAAGAGGAAAATAGAGGTTTTGCTTTTGGTGCAGAATTAGATCAGATTGTCAGATCTGAGTCTGACCCCATGGTGAAACCTGAGCTAGAACTGCCTCACGTTTCCACACACTAGAACAACAATAAACACAGACTTCTGACAAACAGGTCTGGACAGGTAGCAGAGTTCAGGAAGGTGAATGAATCCTAGGAAACAGAGCACTGTCAGATGCGAGCATAAACTTCCCTCTGCCATCCTTAAGCTGGGCTCCAGTATGCCACAGATGTGTTCACACTATGAGAACGCAATAGGTCCGCTTGCAGTGACCCCAGGGATCGTCTGTGTTAACATCTGCTGCAAATTTGTCAGTGGCTCTTGTCATTAAACCGCTATTACCGACCCTTCTGCCCCCAAATTCCTGATGGCGGAAAGGTACCATCAAGGGTGGGATACCTGTTGTCTTTAGACTGCTTGTGGAAAGGCAGGTGTCCTACTTTCTAAAAGTTCATCATTTATCATGTATAATGGAGTGAAAAGAGGGTGAAGTTAAACAGAAGGAATTTGAAAGTTGATCTGTAGTAGATCTGATCTGGGAAAAAAAATGAGATGTTTCTGTTTTCCATAACTGATAATCCAGATAGTCCTCTGAGTTAACCAGCAAATACACAACATAACTATGAGAACTAAGCTATTTCCTAAAGTATCAGGTTTTGGCCTCTTAACTACAAACCCATCTGTGGCAGGACTTGACCAGAACTCTGCCCATCAAAGTCTGCAAGTTTGATAATTTTGTTTATCTTCAAATTCATAAAATGGCTTGAAAAGCTCCCTGCTGTAGAGTTAATGATTTCTTAAGCTCTGTTTGTGTGTGTGTGTGCTCGCGTTGACACTTACACCATGCATAAACATCCTTTCTGAAATTGGTGGTGTGGAGCTGACAGTTATGAACTGGCATCACTGCAGCTGTGCCGTGACTAGGATGTCCATGTTCTTCAGTGGGAGGGGGAACAATATACAGTTATTTAGATAAGCATGTGGTAATTGCAGATAATTAGGTTCTATATTTGTAGATGGATTAAAATACATTATTAAAAAAAAGTCCTCTCTGCAATTATGCACCTTCACATGTTTTGGAGTTTAATAACTGCATTGCAGGAGCTTTGCCAATACACACATGGGGCAAAGTGTGTAGTAAACCCAGGATGCAAACTGAGCACTAAACACAGGCAGAGCTGAGGCTTTGATAGCAGGACAGCTAAATAAAGTGGTGCTTTGGCAAGCAGCACCAGCTTGCCTGGTGGTGAGGGCCAGTTTGAGATTAGCCAAGGGTTCAGTTCTGAGATCTGTGACCAGTTTCCTTAATGACACTTCAACATGCAGATTCAAAGCGAGATCCATCTGTTAGAAAACAGCCCCTCATGGGGTGGGTTTACTGGGAGTCAGGGGACATGTGAGGCTGTAGGCCCAGTCAGGACAGACTCAGGTGGCATGTGATGCTGCTTATGTGATGGGGGGGCAGGTCAGCAGCCCTGTGCAGTATCATCCTGCCGTGGCTGCCACCTTTTGCTTGAGGAGAATGAATTAACACAAAGCCCGAGTGTTTACATGGGAAACCTTCCATGGGCACCAGAAGGATTTGGCTGAGTTCTGCTGGCAAGCCAATGTACACAGCAGGAGCTGTGTTGCAGGAGGTGGGGGGTGGTGAGACACCCACCAAATCCACAGACACACATACGTGGACACACACTTCTTTGAGGAAAGAGTCCAATTCAGATAATTTGCCATCTGCTGCAATGTTTGAACTCTGCATCTCTCAGCCGGCTGTCATCTTTGTGCAAAATGTTGTTTGATTCTCAGGAGGATTATTGTTCTGGGAGCCTTTGGGACTAACTCCTGCATTTACACACAGGGACATTGTCCCCCCCTCCCCAGTCTATTCTGCCTGCGCTTAGGAAAGCATTAATGTTGACCTTCGGGCCTTTGCAATATTGCTGTGTACCCTGCATGATTGGGTTACTGTATCCAAAGGAATTGGAAAGGACAAGCTCGTGGTCTGTGAAACAGCATTTCATTGAAACTCCCTTCCTGTTTATGGGATAATCATGTCTTTGTGACTATTTTACACTTCTGGAGCAACACAATCTTTATAATTTTATGTTCCAAGGGGCCCTCGAGGGCCCACATGCGGCTGAGGCCCTGCTGTGTTGGATGGCAGGACATCACGCAGTGCCCTGGGAGCAGAGTTAGGCTGAGCCACATGCTCAGCCATGGCCTTGCATATGGACATCTGGATTCAGATCTCACCCTCCCCTTCCTATGGGAACCAGCACAAATTACCTGGGGCTAAATCCAGCAGGGCTCTTGGGTTACTCCAACGCCCAGTGTCCAGGAGACCATGGGATCCAAGGGATGCATTTAATAGCAAGGCCTGGGAGTAGTGGGGATAAAGGGCTTTTAATCTCTATTAGCAACTCTCCCTTCCTCCCCTGCCATCATCAGCACTTTGCCTTGCCTCTGCAGAGCCATCCCAGAACAGCTCTAAAGCCTCTCTCCGCCTCTTTCAGTCTGTACGTCAGGAAAGGAGGTAGAGGTGTCTCTGGACACAGAAGGAACGCCCCACACTGAATGGCTGAAAACTGCTCTTTCTCTTGGAGAGTGTTTTTCTCGCCAGCTTGTGCCAAGGTGTGCTGGTCAGCCTGTCACCATGCTGGTGCTCAGAGGGAGCTCAAGGGCTTCATCACAGCTAGCTCAGCATGAGGATTTATCCTGAATGGTTAATGCTTTTGTTCCACTTTGTAGGACACGCTGTTGATAAACCATGTAAATCCAGAGAGGTAGGATTTGGAGAGACTTAGAACTGAAAGAAAGGGCTTGTCAGTTTAGTGGCTTTTCCTTTTTCTCTCCACATCCCGTTCTATTACAGCAATAATTAGGATGACGGGATAAATGGCCTGAATGTATTTGAATGACTCTATCCTGAGCAGCAGTCACCACCGTTCCCATCTGATCCTTCACAGGCATTGTAAAAATGTTCTTAACACTGACAGTCACTTCAGGAAAGAGGACAAATCTCAAATAATCCTGTCCATTTTCCTTTTTCTTACACCTTTCATCTTTTGACTTCTGATCAGCTAGTACGTAAGCAACTGTGTGGATGGGTGGTGTGGGATTGAGATGATGTGTTGGGGGTGTGTGTGTGAGTGCAGTGGTCCTTGACCTTCACCGCTCCAGCTACTGGCCGCCCAGCGTTCTGCTGTCTGAGACACTCGTGCCAGCATCTGCTCCCCATTTGTACAAGGGCTTCACAGTTCAGACACCTTGCTGACAGGCCTTGTTTTAACCCGGGCAGCTCTGAGAACAGTTGCTGGCAGAGTTTCAGTGGTAGGCTGGAGGAAAGAGTAGTAATGTGCTGGTGAGGACATCTCCTGTGCCTGGTGTGGCTGTCTGGAGAACAACTGTCTGCTTATGTTTTAGGAGCATGAAGTAGTTGTTTCCCTTTGATGCCTCAGCAAGTGGGTTTCCCCAGTTACTATTAGGGTAGAAGAAAGGCTGTGATGTCCCTGGGGGTGGATGAGTTGAAGGAAGCGGGTGGCTTGTCAGTATCTTCAATCTCTTTTTCTTCTGGCCTTTCTTTGGGATACAACTGATGCAATTTATATGTTCTATCAGTCCCTTTAGCACATAAACAACATTTGCATCTCTCAGAAGGTGATCTTTCAACTACTTTAAAACTGGTTTTTCATTGCTTTTGATGATAGGCATTTTGACTTAGAAGTTCCTGGTGCTAGGACAGTAAAGTCACAGCATGAACAAATACCAGTCCTCGGTATTCTGGAGCTGCGTTCAAAATGAATGTAATAGAATTAAACTATAACAGTTATCACAGCCATGGAAGGCTGCAGGGAGCTGTAAATTACAGTGTTCTTTAGCTTCTCAGATGGACAAAAATCAAAATATTGGGTCAGATTAAAGGTGTCTCTAGTTGGCATTCTTCCTCTGGCTGCTGACCAGGGATGGAAGCATGGGGGAGTGTATACAGAACAGTACATGTAGGGATTACCTCCCCCAGCTTCAGGGATTTTCAGCAGTGAAGGTTACTTCCAGAGTCTGTAGTGTAGCAGCCAGGAATGATCTAGTCTCATGTAACTTACATTTGAATTGGTCCAAGTGACAGAGGCATTTTCTTTTCCTGAAGCTTTTGTTCCAAGACCAGAGGTGAACGTAAAAAGGTAGCAGCGGGGTTAAGCTTTCCCACAAGAAGTCTGATGGCTACCCTGGCAAGCTGCATCTACTCCTGAATTTGTATAAGTGACACTGAAGCTTCTTAGAATGGTTCCCTGCTGCCTTCAGTTCCGTGCAGAAACCTCTGATGTGACTCTGGCCTCGTAACTATGGACCAATGGGACTAGACATCCACAGGACTGTGGGGTCAGCTCTGCACTCTGGCTTCTTTTGCAGAGATAGTGTTGTTAGGGGGATGACACAGCAGCCGAACACTGAAGAACTTCTATTTCTTTCTTCACCTTTGCCCCTTAGAGAAACTTCATCACAACTCTGGGGAGCCTATTCATTAGCACTGACAACAAACTATGCTGTTTCTCTTCCCAAGTTGCTGCATTATGTGGCAATTACTTACTGTGTGTTTCTCCTCCTTTTCTATATAATCTCATTTTAATGTGCGTGTCACAGTTTTAATAAACTGGAGTTCAAAGGATGAGCAATTATTCAAATCTTTTATTTCACATATGAAAAGCACGATTTTAAAGTTGTCAGCAAAAGAAAAAAAAAAAAGGCATTTCTTTGATTCACTTCTCAGTGCAATTACCTAACGTCTGTTGTGGGTTTCAGCAAAGCAGAACTTCAGCTGGTGTAAATCCATAGAGTGCCTTTGATTCCAGTGTCTTACTCCAGCTGAAGGTTTGGCTTCCGAGGTGGATTACTGCAACTTTCAAGATAAGAAATGAGGTTGGAGTTTATCTGCAGCCAAACTGAAAACAGTGGTGGTTGGTGCCCTGGTTTGGTTCAGTCCTGTGGGATTTTTATCCTTTCTAAGCACTTTATTTACAATTTAAAAAAAAAAAAAATTCTTGCAGAGTTGTAGGGAAGAAATGATAGCCCAAAAGATGAAGAGAAGGTAGATCAGACTCTCTAGGACTCCATGACTTCTGTGGCTGTTCCCAAACTTGTAAAATGAGGAAAAAAGACTCTTAATACAAAAACATAAGGGAGGGACAGTGTTAGGCATTTAGCTGAAAGGGTGAGTTCCAGAGGGTCCCTCTGCACGATGGAGATGAAGGGAGGGATGTCCTCTTCTGAACAACCTCAGTGCAGGTGAGAGAAGGCCCTTCTCTCACGCTGGTTGTGTGGAAGGTCAAGGATGGTTGGGGTGCCTGCCGTTTGATGGTATCAGCACTCTTCCCCAGCTCCCACGCTTAGCAATGGTGAGTCGTGACTCACAGTACAAACCACCCTCCTCTCACCTCCTGGGCTTTTCCACATCAGCTCCGAGAAACCACTGGCTCTGTTGAGGTGCTTCCTTCTGCTTTGGGAAATGAGCAATTCTGGGTTTCAGAGCAGAGTGTGTGGCCCCAGCACATCCCTGGGCAGCTGGGAAAAGCTGTTTTTAAGCAGCAGGTTGCATAAGGCCTGTCCTTGGTGGTGATTTTACCAGTTGCTTTCACTGCCATTTGCATTAGAGGCAATGCTAGACCAGTGTAAAGGTTCTTCCCTAGTGTCTGGGAAGACCCTGAGCGGTCTGCAGCAGTTGGTTTCAGCCTTCCTTGACCTTAGAGCAGAATGAAGTGACATCTTGGAGGAACAGGATCATGGTGGCGTTAAAAGACTTCCCTGAAGAATTGGCTGGAATTGATATATGAAAACTTCCTGAAGGCACAGTACTGTGGAGCTCACTCTGTTAGTATTTGTGAAGTACTTTGAGAATCTCTGATGAAAGGTGATAGTGTAAGTGCAAAACATCACACATTTTTTCCTATCCTGAGGTCCTTGGGGGTGAAATCCACCGTGCATGCATCTTCTCAAGGCAATTTTGTGAAATTTCTATCCGTGTCTGGGGAAAGCATCTTTAACATGAGGACTGTCATGTAGGGCATGGCTGAATTCTCAGGCTAGAATGCCACTGCAGTGTTTTTAATTACAGCACTTCACTGTTTTTCAAATAGAGCATTCCACTTGACATGGTGGGTGGCTGTTCTTACAGGGCTTTACTTTAGCTGGGATAAGTGACTGCAAAAAACCTCAGCGCCAACATCTGTGGGAGAGCAGGTGGGGAGGTGTGTGGTCAGTACAGAAAGTATTCTCCTGTGCATCGCGCTAAAACTATTTAGTGTAACCCTTAGTTAAAAAGTAAATTGGCTAAATGGCTCCACCCGCATTATCCCTCTGTGGTAAGTGTTGTGGCTGATCCTGTAATGCTCCTCCCTCCTTTTTTGTTTAGATAAAAGATGCTACTGTAGAGGCATAATTTTCATAAAAACATTCTGGCGTAAGGGAAAAAAAAAACAAAACCAAAAATACCCTGCAGAACCTTTTGCATTCACCCAAAGAAACAATATTTCAAATTATGCAAAATGATTAGAACCTAGTTCTGCATTAAGGGAAATTACAGCACAATACAGAAAATTGGAGGCGGTGGCATTGATATGGAATTATAAAATAAGAGAATACTGCCTGGAGTTCAGTGCTTTTAATTCTCATGTTGCTCTGTTTCTTTTCTGTTTTGCTTTCCACTTTGTTCTTGCATAACTGTAGACAGCCTTAGTCTGGGTGGAAGGGTCTCTCACATGAGAAGTGTATCCTAAATGTTGCCTGTGAGCAGAAAGCAGCCTGGACTCTCAGGCTGCCGTGATGTGTGTGGTGCTGTTCAAGACTCTCCAGGGGCATAAATGCAGGCCTGTAACCAGTCTTCAGCAGAGACCACCACAGCCTGGTGCTTGGCTTTGGAGCACAGGTTGTTCGGACATAGGTTGGTTCACAGAGTCACAGAGTGGAAGGGGTTGGAAGGGACCTCTAGAGATCATCTAGTCCAACACCGCTCCCAGAGGAGGATCACCTAGAGTAGATCACACAGGAACAAGCCCAGGGGCTTTGGAAAGTCTCCAGGGCAGGAGACTCCCCCACCTCTCTGGGCAGCCTGTTCCAGGGCTCTGTCGCCCTCACAGGGAAGAAGGGTTTCCTCATGGTCAGGCTGAACCTTCTGTGTTCCAGGTTATGGCCACTGCCCCGCGTCCTGTCACTGGACACCACTGAGAAGAGCCTGGCCCCATCGTCCTGACACCCCCCCTTTAGATATTGATAAGCATTGATAAGATCCCCCTCAGCCTCCTCTTCTCCAGCTGAACAGACCCAGCTCTCCCAGCCTTTCCTCATGTGGTTGTTTTATCCATCCATCCATCAAGTATGAGAAGGAAATGTAACTGGACCCTCCACTGGCTTGTCTGAGAGAAGAACTTCAGCTTTTCATTTGAGCCATCAGGTCTCATGCAGGTTTTATTCTCCTGCACAGTCATGAAGGCTGGAGACAGGAATACAGAAAGAAAGGCAGCACTGGCACTGATCACAGGGCTCCTGGAGCTGCATCCTCAATTAAAGCACCAAATGCTGCCTGAGCTGACAACACACGGAACTACATCCTCCTTTTTGTCTTCTGTTACTCAGTTTGGCCAGGGAAAATCTCACAAACTGCTTCTTCAGAGCACAGCTCCGATAGTGTGGCTTCACTGTCGTTGCCACTCACAGGAACAGGTTGCTGACCAGTATGTGCTCATAAGTATTTAGGTACCGCACGGGCAGAGATTAGCCAACCGGTGCCTGCTGGTGCCAGATGCACGCCCAGCTCCTTCTCTGTACCTCGGTACACTCGGTTTTCTGATTGAGGAGATAAAGATGGAATGAACACGGCTGTGGAAGAGGCATGGGTTTGGGCGGCATCGTAAATCAAGGCAGGCTGAACTGCATGCCTATTTTCCTTTCCCCAGGCCAAAAGATAATGGATTTAAGTCTCTAACGTTGTCAACTGTTCTTTCTCCTCTCCTTCACACTGTCTCCTTAATTCTTGTATTTATCGATGGCTGTGCTAACACAGATACACTCTGGTTTTTGAACTGTGCGGATGGTCGGATGACACTTAAATCAATATCATGTGGCAGTTTTATTTTCCCAGCCTTAGACACAATCTGTCCATTGTGCTAACGCTGTTTGTGACTTAAATGAATGCAAGAATTTATAGGTGCATCTTGAAAGTGCTGCTTCCTTTAATCATGCCAGATAAAGGAATTCCTGCTTTATGCAAAGCAGGAGTGTCATCTGGTTAATGGGAAGATACTTAGCAGATGCAAGCTGCATGAATCCTTCATTTAAATGACTCCATTTACAGCCTTAATCGGACAAAGGAAACTGTGGACCAGCAAGAAATAAAGGCTGCCAAAAAGAATGAGAAAATATCCTCTGTTGGGTACACTCTGACAGGATGAGGGTAATTTTCATCGTCTGTAATGTAGCAGTGTTAGAGTTGATTTGTTTCTTCTGCCATTGCTCCCTTTATTGCTGCAGCCTGATGCCACGTGGCGGCCTGGCTGTGTGTAGGCACGTCATCGGCTGCTGCAAAGGACATGGTGCCATAGCAAGGATGTCGCTGGGATTACAGTGGGTGTGTGAACATTAACTCCGTGGGCAAGAGATCTGCAGATTAGTGTGCAAAATGTGCAGATCTTCGAGGCTTTGTCAGGGGGGAAATGCCCTTAATATGGACTGTTGTCTCATAAACTGCACGGTCACCTGTGCGGAGGTAGTCAGCGGGAGCTGTGAGACCATCTACCTTCCCAGGAGATTCTAACAGGTGCCTCAGCAGGGAGATACTGAGGTACTCAGCCTGTGACGGTATAAATAGTCATCCCTCTCCTGGTGAAGAGTGATTTTCTTCTGACAGTCTTCCATACTCACTTTTTCTGAAAGCCAAGAGGAGAGCTGTTTACAAAATGCGAACAGTGTCAGAAGGAACATCCAAATTCACAAGTTGGTTCCGTTTCAAAGGATTCAAAATGAATTTGCAAAAGAACCAACATGCTGAAATGTTCTGGTGATCTTTTCCCTTAAATGGAAGAAGTGAAGATACCTCAGGTGTACCAAGGACTGTGTTTCCCCAAACACGTTTCTTAAATGTTCTGATGATCTTTTCCCTTAAGGGGAAATGGAAGAAGTGAAGATACCTCAGGTGTACCAAGGACTGTGTTTCCCCAAACACGTTTCTTATAGAATCATAGAATGGTTTGGGTGGGAAGGGACCTTAAAGATCATCTAGTTCCAACCCCCCTGCCATGGACACCTTCCACTAGCCCAGGTTGCTCCAAGCCTCATCCAGCCTGGCCTTGGACACTTCCAGGGATGGGGCATCCACAGCTTCTCTGGGCAACCTGTCCCAGTGCCTCCCCACCCTCTCCGGGAAGAACTTCTTCCTGATATCTAATCTAAACGCCCCTGTTTTCAATTTGTAAATTGAAATTGAATTCTTAGAGCTATTCAAGTAATACTTTAGTATGTCCAACAGTAGACCCACAGCTGCAAATAATTTATGAAATACCTGAGGATAAGGAGTGTTCTATCAGCGAGAGTACAATGTAAACAATCATTAGGATATATTCACTATTGTGCTGTCTGATCTCCAGACAAGCTACTTTAAAAACACTGAGGCTGTCATCTTCCAGGAAATCAAACCCTCATTTAAATACCCGGATTCACTGAGAGCGG